>NC_140166.1:109529560-109663654 GCF_963971535.1 Notolepis coatsorum
AATAATATTAATAATAATAATAATAATAATAATAATAATAATAATAATAATAATAATAATAATAATAATAATAATAATAATAATAATAATAATAATAATAATAATAATAATAATAATAATAATAATAATAATAATAATAATAATAATAATAATAATAATAATAATAATAATTATTATTATTATTATTATTATAATTATAATAATAATAATAATTATTATTATTATTATTATTATTATTATTATTATTATTATTATTATTATTATTATTATTATTATTATAGATACACACTGTACATGAGAGACAGTTAAAGGCCCACTTGCAGGTTAAACCCTACTCTTCAATTATGGGTAGTTTACATCATTGGTATCTAATTTCATTATTTTTTGCCATTTGACGCCGGAAATTCCACTCAGAAAGGGTTAAAAAGGTCCATGCATGAATAACATGTATGGAGCCAATGAAAAAGCTTATCAGACGCTATCAGGGCCGTGACGTCACTTCAGGTAACTTTCCCCTACCTCTGATCCACTACAATGGAGTTTGACGAGTGCAAAAAGCCATTTCCTTGATCCAAATGGACGCCTTACAAGACGCAAATGGGTTTAATCATCAGAGACTTTGATGGACCAGCTACAACTGCATCTTTGGTTGAAACAAGGTAGTTATAAGGTTTTTAATGTTGTAAAAAAAGGACTACATGTAGGCAGCCTGTTGTTCAGTACAGCAGCGCTACTGGTCTGTGGGCTGTCGCCTTATCCCCGGGTACCAAGCTGGCTATATGGCTCTGGCTAACGTTACCCCGCTAACGTTAGCATTATGTCTACTGTCGTGAACCATTTTAAATCGGGGCATGTAAAAGAGTTTGGGGAACGAGTAAAATGTGCAGGTCCTCTTCTCAGACCTGTGGGGCAAAGCACTGCACACGCATCATGCCGGCTAGCAAGCTACACGTCACGGCATGTTGATACGATAGTAGCCCCTTTCATGATGCACTCGGTGCATCACAATCACGAAAGGGGCTACCACGATAGCTGACTAACGTTAACGTTACAAGCTCAAACACCTTATAACTACTAACTTACTACTGTCGTGTCCATAAGTTCCCTGGCTGAATACTTTGTTTGTGAGGACAAAGGTATACAAAGAGGAGAGAACCATTTTAAATCGGGGCATGTTAGGAGTTTCGGGAGTGCTAGCTAGCTAACTTAGCTACTAACGTTATGTACACAATATGTACAACAACACAGTGATTTACATGAGTATTTACAAATATGGTAACGTGGTTGTGGCTTTTACAAATAGTGGTGATTGTCGTATATTCCTATATGAATATCTACTTTTAATTACAGCACACATGAGGTTGCTAACTAGAGGGAGATAAGTATCACAGAGTGATAGAAACATGGTCCTCGTCTGACTCCCAAAAATAGCCAGTAGAGAATAAGCTTGTATAGCCAGACAACCAGGAGCTATGGTCCAATACTTATTTAATTGCAGCGTGGCCAAGAGTTGATAATGCATTGGTTACATACAGGAAACTTCAAGCATAATACATGATTGTACAAAAGGATTTGATGAGGTAAATCACAATAGCCCTTCCACGTTGGCTCTCTACATCAAGACAGTATTGCACATAAATATTAGTCATGTTATGTTAATGAACTGAGAATGTACTAAGCCATACACATGAGCACAACCTGGTCTTAAGGTAGGAATCTGTACATATTACTCTAACCAACAATAAGAGTCCATGATTCTACTCACATGTATAACAGCACATTCTCTGGTGGATCGATGGAGGCTCAGCCGGACCCCCCCTGGAGACGGGTCGGTGGGCTGGCCTCCCAACTAACTGCACTCCTCCAATACTTATCAAATCAAATCAAATCAAATTTATTTATAGGGCCCGACAACACACGTTAATGTCCCCATGGGCCGTACAGGTCTTCTTTAAACAAGTCAAGAAGACAACATAACAATAAGTCAAGAACAGAACAAGAACACCATAGGGTCCAAACATTTTTTAGATGAATGCAAATAAATGAAAGAATGCAAGCACTCCCAGACATACCCCACGCAAAGGTAAGGAAAAACTCACTAAAACCTAACAATAGGGAAAAAAAGCTCCACAGGCAATGTGGAGGAGAGAAACCTTAGAAGGGCCGTTCAAGGGGGGATCTCCCTTCTTAGATGTCGGTGATAGTAGTGTTGCAGACGGACAGTTGGTAAGCATGCACCCATGTGTGTGGTGAAACACAGATGAGTGCATGCAATAGCAACTGTACATTTTGAAAAATTAAAGATAGAGCTAATAGCGATAGCAACTGAACATTTTGAAAGATTAAAGATAGAGTTGATAGCGGATCTATTTGAGGCACAGGGGCGGCGCAAGAGGGTCACGTCCTCCCCGTCTTAGTCACGGGACATTCAACACTCCGGTCGTTGCTCAGGGACAGCCGGAGACAGGGGGAAGGGGGGTGGCGCAGAGAGGGTCGCAAACTCCCCGACATCATCGCGGGACATCCGGCACTCCGGTCACCACTACGAGACCTCCGAAGACAGGGGGGCACGCAGAGGGGGTCGCAATCTCCCGGCCTTCGTCACGGGACGTCCAACACTCCGGTCAACACTCCAGGACAGCAAGTCATAGGAAGACAGGGAGACGGGACAGGCGTTAGACAGCTCATGAGATTGTAGTAGGCGGACATAGCAATAGATACAAGTGGTAGGCATATATGTGAATGGAGTAGATATATGAAGTAAGCGTATTATGTGAATAGAATAGAAGTACTTAACCCAGCAATGAAACCGCGTTGACTGTTAATCTGTTAACAGTCTGTTAATCAGTTGACAGGACCACGGACAGACGGCGGTGAATAACTGATCCAATGCCTCGGAGGTGCATGTAGAGCAGTCACTACAAGCTTGGCCAAGACCCCGAGGCATCCATCACCTTGGTCAGCGCCAGGAGACGGGTACTCAGAGAGAAGGGGGAGGGAGGGGGGGGGGGGGGGGGGGGAGAGGGGGGGGGGGGAAGAGTTAGAGAGTTCCCATGTTTGTGGTGCTGCAAAGGAGCAGACATGTAGTACCCTGTAGTGCCATGTAGTACCCCGTAGTGCCATGTAGTACCCTATAGTACCCCATAGTGCCATGTAGTACCCCGTAGTATCCTGTAGTACCCTGTAGTGCCATGTAGTACCCTGTGGTGCCATGTAGAGCTATGTAAGCCATGTAGTACCCTGTAATGCCATGCAGTACCAAGTAGTACTCTGTGGTACCATGTAGTACCCTGTACCCTAACTAAACTACCCTATAGTAAACTACCCAGTGGTACCATGTAGTACCCTGTACCATAACTAAACTACACAGATTAATCTAAAGGTCAGTCCCCGACCAGGTGAGATCAAGGTAGGTTGAAGGAGAGAGAGAAAAGATGAGTCTTAAGCAGGGATTTAAAAGCTTCGACAGAGCAGGCGCCCCTGATGACGGCAGGTAATTTGTTCCACAGGTAGGGAGCGCGGTAGACAAAGGCTCTGTGGCCGGCGGATTTCTTTTTAACCCTAGGGGTCGATAGAAGCCCCGCATTTTGTGAGCGCAGAGCATGAGCGGGCGAGTATCGGGAGATGAGATCAGATAGATAGAGCGGTGCAAGCCCATTTAAAATTTTGTAGGTGAGGAGTAGCACTTTAAAGTCAGAGCGGGCTTGGATAGGAAGCCAATGTAGGGCGGACAAAACTGGTGTGATGTGATCAAATTTTCTAGTTCTAGTTAGTATCCGTGCAGCCGCATTTTGCACGAGTTGAAGATTTTTGATGCTTGAATTAGGTAAGCCTGAAAAAAGTGCATTACAGTAGTCCAGACGTGATGAGACAAAAGCATGAATCAGGGTTTCAGCATCAGCCAGAGTTAAAATGGGGCGTATTTTTGCGATATTACGAAGATGGAAGAATGCAATTTTGGTGACATTTTTTATATGTGCATTAAATGAGAGGGAGGAATCAAAAATGACTCCGAGGTTTTTTATGGTGGAGCTCTGGGATACATGACAGGTATCAAAGTTGAGGGAGATGTCCTGAAACAGGCCTCTGTGGTTTGGGGGGCCAACAATTAACATCTCAGTTTTATCTGCATTAAGGAGTAGAAAGTTTTGCGACATCCATTTTTTGACGGCAAGCAAGCAGGCCTCAAGGTTTTGTAGTTGGGAGGAATCATTTGGCTTAATAGGTATATATAATTGGGTGTCATCAGCGTAAAAATGAAAGTTTATGCCAAATTTGCGTATGATATCACCGAGGGGTAGCATGTAAATCGAAAATAGCAAAGGGCCCAGGACAGAGCCTTGTGGGACACCACATTGCACTGGGAGGGTCTCAGATGTTAAATCATTATAGACCACGCAGTGTGTTCTATCAGTTAAATAGGATTTAAACCAAGCTAGTGCGAGACCCCGAATGCCAACATGGTTCTCAAGCCGACCTAGAAGAATCGAGTGATCGATAGTGTCAAAGGCTGCACTGAGATCAAGCAATAAGAGCACAGAGGTGAGGTTTGAGTCAAGAGAGAGCAGTAAGTCATTTGTGACTTTGGTAACCGCCGTTTCGGTGGAGTGTAAGGCTCTAAAGCCAGATTGAAATGATTCATTAAGATTATTGTTTGATAAATGGTCAGTAAGTTGCGTTGCGACGATCCGTTCTAACACTTTGGATAGGAATGGGAGATTGGAGATAGGTCTGTAATTTTTCAAGATTAGAGGGTCGAGGTTCGGTTTTTTAAGTAATGGTTTAATGACGGCTGATTTAAAGGCCAGGGGCACCACGCCAGTAGACAAAGAGGTGTTGAAGATATTGAGTAGGGCAGGGCCTAGAGTTGGGAAGAGTTTTTTGATGAGAGTTGCTGGGAGAGGGTCAAACAGACAGGTTGAAGGTTTAGCCGCGCCAACCAGTTTAGAGAGGGCACTAAGTGAGACGTTTTCAAGGCAGCATAGCGTATGACTGGAATCAAAGTCAGGGGGAATGCCCGTCAAAGGTTGGGAGGGACTCTGATTGTTGAGTAAAGCAACAATTTCATCTCTAATGAGGTCAATTTTCTTGGTAAAAAATGTCATGAATTCGTTAGCCGAGAACGCATGGTTTAGGGCACTTGGTTGTTTCTGCGTAAGTTTTGCAACTGTGTCAAACAGAAACTTTGAGTTGTTTTTGTTTTCATTTATGAGCCTGGAAAAATAAGAGGTTTTGGCAAGTGAGAGTGCCTTTTTGTAGTTACGTAAACTATCATTCCAGGCGAGGCGGAATACTTCGAGTTTGGTCGAACGCCATTTATGTTCAAGTTTGCGACAAGCCTTTTTAAAGGAGCGCGTTTCCTCCGTAAACCAGGGAGTTAGTTTTTGCGGAGCACGTTTAATTTTAGGTTTAAGGGGAGCGACAATGTCGAGGGTGCTACAAAGGGCGGCATTAAGTTTGTCTGTAAAGAGATCAAGGGGGCCAGAGTAAGAGAGGAAGGGAGAGAGGGTGTCTGGTAGGCAGTTAACTAGAATTGGGACAGTTGAGGCGTTAATACGACGGCTCATGTAGGATTCTACACTGTCTGGGCGAGAAACCGTCAGATCAATTTGAAATTTGATGAGGTAGTGGTCTGAGAGAGCAGGAACATAGGGGGAGACGGTCAAATTTGACACAGTGAGACCGCGGGCTAGGACTAGGTCAAGGGTGTTCCCACCACTGTGAGTGGGTTGGTCAACGATTTGAATGAGACCGACAGAGTCAATGATGTCGGTAAAAGCCTTATTTAGGGGATCTAGAGTTTTATTGGAATGAATGTTAAAATCACCAACAATTAAAATGTTATCTGAGCGCATAACAAGCTCAGAGATGAAAGTTGAAAATTCATCTAGGAAGAGGGTGTAAGGGCCTGGGGGGCGGTATAGGACAGCCATTACAAAGGATGCAGTGGAGGTAGGAATCAGACCGCCACACTTTCTGTTGGGTGGAGAGGGATGCAACAGGAGCACCTCAAACGAGGAAAACTTACAGTTTGCGTCGGATGTAAAGTTGTGCTTAGAGTCATAAATTAGAGCAACTCCGCCTCCTTTCTTGGAGGTGCGTGCGATGTGGGAGCTACTAAAATTAGGGGGTGAGGCCTCGTTTAAGGGCAGAAAATCATTAGGTTTAAGCCATGTCTCAGTGAGGCCAAATAGGTCGAGACTATGGTCTGTTATCAGTTCATTTACCAAAAGAGCTTTGGTTGGCAGAGAGCGGATGTTGATAAGGCCAACCTTCACACTCTCTGTATACTTAGCAGCGCGGTTTTCAGCCATGTGGGTAGGTTTAATCGCAATTAAGTTGGCATGGTTTATCGCACAAGGACGAGCTGGGTAAAGCGGAGCGTAACGGGATATTCTAGTTTTGATTGGGTATACAGGTTTAGGGGTAGAGATAGAAAGAGAGGAGTGGGGAGCCTGGTGGAGGAGGGACCGAGCAAGAAAGGTATAAGGATTGGCAGGGTCCATCAGTTTAGCATGACTAGCAGGCTCGCTAAGAGCCTGCACCCTGGCATGCTTGTGGGGTGGCTGTCAGCCCGAAGCTATAATCTTGTCTATATTGCGAGATAAGAGAGAGGCGCCTTGCATGTTAGGATGCACGCCGTCCTTTCTCAGCAAGCCAGGGCGCCCCCAGAAAGAGGACCAATTATCCACGAACCCTAAGCCCTGTTCTTTACAGTATTTTTCCAGCCATCGGTGTAGAGAAGCTGTCCTACTCACGAACTCATCATCATGCCGGTTTACAGGCAGGGGGCCAGAGAAGATTACTCGATGCCGACTCATCTTTCTGGCGAGGTCAGAAAGCCTAACTATGTTGATCTTTGTGACCTCAGAGACTTTCATCCTACAGTCATTATTTCCGACGTGTATAACAATATGGTCGAATTTATCTTCAGTGGGTGTGATACGTGGGTTACCTTTTGCCTTGACTATGCTATTCGCCAGAAATCTCAGGTTGGCTTCAATGTCGGTAGCTCTGGCTCCCCCATAACATTTGATCTCGGCTGGCTTGTCTAGCAAAATATGCCGGGTGATGGAGTCGCCAATCACAAGGACGGAACGACGGGGTTGCAGTGGAACCGGCTGCGTACTGGGACCGGAACCCGCAACACGTGTAAAATCATGTTGCGGAGCAGGTGCTGTTGAGGCCGAGGCCGAGCGGTTACACTGCCGCTTCGTAGTGGGCGCAAAGGCCTTGTCCTGAGCACTATGTCTGGGACTCTCCAGACGAGAAGACCCCGCTAGAGGCTCCTCAGAAAAGCCTGTAGTGTCCAAGACGTCTAAAGCTGACTGTTTTCCTGACTCAAGTTCAAGGACACGACTCTCTAACAGAGTTAACCTTTCTAGGAGAGAGGGACAGACAGGACAGACAGAACACATAGCCATGCTTACACCAGGTAGAGCAGGAACAAATAAAGATACGAAGTACTATGGATCAACTGCTAAAGGCTATGTGTATGAAGCCGATTGAAGGTTTAGCTAATGAGCTAAAACCAGTGGGTCGAGTAAGTTTGACAAGCTAACAAGGCAAGACCAGAAAATGCAGGTACAAAGGAGTGGCCTGCTAGAGGAGGGCAGGTGAGGGGCAGTAGATACTCTAGTGCACTCGGTTGCCTCCTCGGATAACTCCAGCAGGAAAACTCCAAGTCTTTGTCTGTCTTAGTCGGTCGCCGGCGCTCTGCTGGCGCTTCGATAGACTACACTTAAATCCCTATTGAATATTGTCCCACACCTGTAGGGGGCTAGTCTCTGACTGATTGGACTAATTACCACAGGCTGCTCAAGTCAAACCCAATGGGGTTGCAGAGAGCCTGATTGATTAAGAACAAACAATTATCAAAATATACAATGGATTGAGTACTAACTTACATTACTCAGCAAGAACACAGTGAAGTCAGCTCAGGTTTTAGAGAAATGTGTGCACAGGCAAATGTATTTAACAAGCTTTGCCTCTGACTGATTGGACTAATTACCACAGGCTGCTCAAGTCAAACCCAATGGGGTTGCACAGAGCCTGATTGATTAAGAACAAACAATTATCAAAATATACAATGGATTGAGTACTAACTTACATTACTCAGCAAGAACACAGTGAAGTCAGCTCAGGTTTTAGAGAAATGTGTGCACAGGCAAATGTATTTAACAAGCTTTGCCTCTGACTGATTGGACTAATTACCACAGGCTGCTCAAGTCAAACCCAATGGGGTTGCACAGAGCCTGATTGATTAAGAACAAACAATTATCAAAATATACAATGGATTGAGTACTAACTTACATTACTCAGCAAGAACACAGTGAAGTCAGCTCAGATTTTAGAGAAATGTGTGCACAGGCAAATGTATTTAACAAGCTTTGCCTCTGACTGATTGGACTAATTACCACAGGCTGCTCAAGTCAAACCCAATGGGGTTGCACAGAGCCTGATTGATTAAGAACAAACAATTATCAAAATATACAATGGATTGAGTACTAACTTACATTACTCAGCAAGAACACAGTGAAGTCAGCTCAGGTTTTAGAGAAATGTGTGCACAGGCAAATGTATTTAACAAGCTTTGCCTCTGACTGATTGGACTAATTACCACAGGCTGCTCAAGTCAAACCCAATGGGGTTGCACAGAGCCTGATTGATTAAGAACAAACAATTATCAAAATATACAATGGATTGAGTACTAACTTACATTACTCAGCAAGAACACAGTGAAGTCAGCTCAGGTTTTAGAGAAATGTGTGCACAGGCAAATGTATTTAACAAGCTTTGCCTCTGACTGATTGGACTAATTACCACAGGCTGCTCAAGTCAAACCCAATGGGGTTGCACAGAGCCTGATTGATTAAGAACAAACAATTATCAAAATATACAATGGATTGAGTACTAACTTACATTACTCAGCAAGAACACAGTGAAGTCAGCTCAGGTTTTAGAGAAATGTGTGCACAGGCAAATGTATTTAACAAGCTTTGCCTCTGACTGATTGGACTAATTACCACAGGCTGCTCAAGTCAAACCCAATGGGGTTGCACAGAGCCTGATTGATTAAGAACAAACAATTATCAAAATATACAATGGATTGAGTACTAACTTACATTACTCAGCAAGAACACAGTGAAGTCAGCTCAGGTTTTAGAGAAATGTGTGCACAGGCAAATGTATTTAACAAGCTTTGCCTCTGACTGATTGGACTAATTACCACAGGCTGCTCAAGTCAAACCCAATGGGGTTGCACAGAGCCTGATTGATTAAGAACAAACAATTATCAAAATATACAATGGATTGAGTACTAACTTACATTACTCAGCAAGAACACAGTGAAGTCAACTCAGGTTTTAGAGAAATGTGTGCACAGGCAAATGTATTTAACAAGCTTTGCCTCTGACTGATTGGACTAATTACCACAGGCTGCTCAAGTCAAACCCAATGGGGTTGCACAGAGCCTGATTGATTAAGAACAAACAATTATCAAAATATACAATGGATTGAGTACTAACTTACATTACTCAGCAAGAACACAGTGAAGTCAGCTCAGGTTTTAGAGAAATGTGTGCACAGGCAAATGTATTTAACAAGCTTTGCCTCTGACTGATTGGACTAATTACCACAGGCTGCTCAAGTCAAACCCAATGGGGTTGCACAGAGCCTGATTGATTAAGAACAAACAATTATCAAAATATACAATGGATTGAGTACTAACTTACATTACTCAGCAAGAACACAGTGAAGTCAGCTCAGGTTTTTGTTATAGTTTATCTGACTTCCCTATTCTTAACTAGTTCAACCAATCACACGTTTCTAAACACAAGCGGTCTCCTTGTTGGGCTGCCTGCCCCAACATCTCCTTGTCGTGTGGGTGCCTGTAGCAGCAGGGGGGCGGTGGCCCGTGGTATGTTGATGAGGTGGCATCTTTTTGGTGTCTTCTTGCAGTTTTCAACTGTCACATGTCTAGAAGGTGTTTGGTTCTTGGGGGTTTGGAATGGCCCTCTACAACTGTGTAAACAACCTTATCATTAGAGAGGTTTCCTGAAGGTTTCCTCCGGACTGTACTCTGAGAGTCTATGTAATGCATAAATTACCATTACTACAGATATTTTCAGTTTTCAGGGTTAATCTAACATTTTGATTATGAAATCTCAGTCAAGGGTACCACAATTCCTCCCTTTGACATTTTACTAATGTCATATTACAAGTACCTTGACTTGATTTCTATACATACTAGCCATACAATTTAACATAATAACAAAATCATACATTTTGAATTTTTTCCATTCTTCTTTTGTACATCTCATCAATTCTGGCCTTCTTGTCTTCTTCTTTTCCCACATTTGCCCCTGACTATGATTCCCTCCCGGGAGTCCTGGTGACCCATTCATCCAGATCCCCATTTAACCTATTCTGCCTTAATGAAACAGTGTTTACCACTCTTTCATCAGGCCTTGTTCCTCTGGGCACACAGCCAGAGGTCATTTGTTGAAAACAATTAAAACAATTTAATCTAAACATTACACATTAAAGTATAATCAACCACAATTTTTTTTTTAAAAACCCAATTTCCTTATATTACAGAATCCGTTTATATGATCTGGGGGAGACAAGATCCATTAGTATCACAATATTTTCATTTTACATTCATTCTCTGAAATAATCTCTTCTTTCTGCAAATTTTTTCCTTAAGATAGTACAATCACATTTGCATAATCAATCAATTGCTTCCCACCTATCCTCCCCCCTTTTATGACACATACAAGGGTCATAATCTCACCACTCTGCCTTCGGTTTTCACAGCCCAGTCCGGCAGAGGAAAGCAGATTTTCAACGAAAAATTTCCCTCACTTACTCTCCTCACTCTGGCCATAACCTCACTATGTGAATGCGTATTAACCGTCCCTGCGTTGTGTAATTTATCCGCCCTTTGTTTGCGCGTCCTACCAAATCAATGTGCACAAAACAAAGCCCATCAGTATCTATTCAGTCTTGTCCCTGTCCCCTACAGTCCAATCACAACTCCATAACTCCCCAGAGAACCTTGTTCACACATTTTCCGCTCAGCCCTCAGACCGGCTCCGCCCCCCCAGGCCAGGTCACATGCCCCAGGTCTAGTCATCTATTATCTCATGACAACCCGTCGTCAGACGACTCTTTTAGCGTGGAAGTTCCTCCAAACTACATCTGTTCAGTTTTTACAACCTGGCCCCCCCCCTTCATGGGGTCTGTATAGGCGGGGGTCTCCGTGTACAAGAATTCTCTCACCACAATTTGTAATTGACCACCATTGGACTGCAGAGTAACAGGGAAAAATGAAATCCTACGTTACCGCTCTAATGTAATGTATTCATGTGTCTCCCACCGCTGATCTGCAATTCCCCTCCTTGACTGAGCTGTTGAAGAAACAAGCACAAAGCAAATCTTTTTACACAATATGTCAACATACTTAATAAGGGAAGCCATTAATTCCATATGCAAATCGTGGTGGCACTACTCATCTTTCATCGATCTGTCCCAATGCATCCCAGCCTCCAACAGTCCTCTCCCGCCAAATCATGTAAAACAGTTTGGGAAAAACAAAAAACAAACAATTAACCAAATATTTAAATATAACACATCCTTCTACCACATGCCATGCAACTCCTACATGTGAAATTACCATTCATACCTAAAACAGTAAATCAATAAAATCAACAAGCTCCAAACGTCACATCAAAAGTTATCAGAAAGAAAATAAAAACCATGTTTCCAAAACCATCCATCTACCTCTATCATCAATTCTCACACACACCCTCAATCGGAACACCATCCTGACCCTGTGACTCGACACCTAACGCCTTGACCCATTCAACCTCCTCACAGTCCACACAATTATAGATCAACATTTTTTGAAAATAAATCTAAAAATGTACATCCAACCGCACACCCACACATTCAATAAAAAAGTTTACTTAAATGAAAGCAGTGTATCCGTACAAACACCACCACTGTTTCTAAAATAAAACTATAAACCTTGACACTCAACCAAATATTATGACATAAAGTAAACGCTTTCATCCAATTTCCCATAGTTCCACAACACATTCAATCCTGAACATTAGTGTCCTCAAAAAAGAAAGAAAAGCAAAAAACCAATCAAACATCACAATTCAACATCATCCACACATTCTGAGCACACCACAGTGGCTGTTACCTTAAACAGAACAAACTCTTTCATTCAAATGATATGAACTGAAATCAAAAATGACATTCACGCTTCTTCTTCACTCCTGTATCAAAACCCCTTTCATACAACATACGCTTTCCCTCAAACACACAAAATAACCAACACTCTCTCAACCATTCTCAGCCACTCTGATCATTTGATCCTAAACAAATACTTTCAAACTCTCTCTCATACAACTCGTTAATCAACCACAGACCGACAAACAATGGTTAGTTTTGTTCCTCCCTCTTCTGCTCTCTCATCAGGCTACACTCATTTCCGACTAATACAATCCACACTTAACTTCTACACTCCTACCTACTGCCAGAAAGAGTCTAGGAACTCTCCCTCAACGACAGAACCTCAAAGCATTCCTAGTACCTTGAGAGTCTACCGCTATTCCCCCTAACCAAAAAGCTAGCCCTCCAAAAGTCATAATCCCATTGAACGACTACCTCCCTGATTTTCTCACTCACTCACCCAGCTGTGTTCTGTATTAGCGCGCTTCCTGTCTCACCTTCCATGTCCCTTGTTGTAAAAATAACTGTCAACTGTTATCTCACTTTACAACTGTCTTCTGCAATCTTCACCTCCGACCTCTACTTCCCCTGCATCTAACTGCTTAGCTCCGCTCCGTCTTCCTGTCGTATAACCGCCCCTGTTGCAGCTGTACAACCGTTCTCTCCTATCTTCACCTCTGTGACCTCTCTCCTGTTACGTCTAATCTTACCCCCTTCTTGACCCCCCTTGGGCCATTTCTAAATTGCTTAGTAAAGATAGCCTGGGTCCCTCCTGTGAGTTTCCGTGACCTTACCTAAATTTCTTTACCCCATGACCCCCCTGTAACCCAACAAAAAGTTAGTCATTACACACAAATCATTTATTACAACTGTAAAAACACAATTTTACATCAAAGCAGCATCTAAACAAATCCCCTGTCACTAAATTATCCCATTGTGACCCAAGGATTTGCAATCAATCTTAATATCTAAAGACTTGCAGCAACATTAATTCAACAGTGTATCAAAATCTGACATCTCAACATCAATGCATTCTATACAAGCATCTTAATTCAAGAAATAATAAACTCCAGTAAAACACAACATCATTATTCCAAGCTTACAATTGTACACGTTACACAGATTTAAACAATTACTCTTTTAACACAACATCATTCAAGTAATAAAATTACAAACCTAAGCATTAAACATTTCCAACAAAACAACATTCCCAGAAGTGGTCTCAAACGTTTTTACACCAGGTCCGCCCCGAAGGACACCCTGTACACACATGTTTTTTTGCAGTGCACACAGTATTTCCCTTCTTAAACAATAGTCACTGATAAGGTTAGTTTTGTGAAATCTTAACCTATTACCGGCAACGTTCATCAAATCATCATACATGTAAGCATCACTCATTTCAGAAAAACATTATAGTGGTTAGTTCTAAATACTTCCTTATCCATACACGTATCTCACTCTGTAGAACATTTCACCCAATTCAGCCCATTATTACTCCCAAACTACCGTTTATCTGTATATCATGTATGCAATAAAAGTTATGATGTATTGAAAACGGGGGACTCCGTCTCTGGTCTGCATCCCCTTAACAATTGTATGTTTTCAGCTGTACTATTTTTAATCAATCAACTACTCAATCCCCCCTGGTTAAAAATATCCCTGTATATTAAAGACAATAATACAACATACCCAGTTCAGCTGGTTTTATGAATCCCAGTTTATAGGCAACGCATCCATCAACTACCACCCCTTTGACAGGCACACTGCAATGTTTGCAGTCTATCCTCAACTTCCTCCCTTAAACCAACCACTAACAATGCTACATCTCTTCCCCTGTGTACACACACTCGTAGTAATAACAACCATAAACAGAACCACTTCCAGATCATCCTTATAACATAAAGCAAAAATATAAACACTCACCACTGTCCCCTGAGCGAAAATGAACGAAACAGCGATCCGCACATGCGCAGTAGCAACCGATGCGACTACCACCATAAAACACTTCGTTCCAACGTTGCTACGACAACCTAAAAACTGCCACGACATCCTAAACATGCCACGACATCCTAACGCGTCCACTACTACTCCCCAAACATTATTTCCCCTACCCTAATCATCCCATATGTCGCCCGCAATTTCACAAAACAGCTGCATGCAAGCTAATAGCCTAGCCAGCCTCAATGCGAGGTTCCATGCGTTCCCGGAAGCCCCAAGTTATGCCACGTTCGAGATCCGTACATTCATCCAATCCGCCCAGTACCAATCTAACAATAAACAACTCACACATGCTTAAATAACAAACTACTTTAAAAGAACAAACTATCGTAAAAGAATTTAAAAACATTCTCATATATCAACGCCGTTACACAGATCAACACGATCATTTCTCCTACCCTTCTCTCCTTCCGGCTCCATGGGCCATTCACACTCTCCACGCAACACCATGACGTCATCACCATGCGACTTCTTTCATCCACGATACTCTCGTACACAATTGCTACCGCATCAAATATAACCACTAAAACGGCCACAATCACCTCAATGAACGCCTCGACTCGCTCCTTAACAACAATTGCTCTCATAGTGTTCCGTAATTTTTTCCACATCGTCGCCCTAACATCTCTGGAATACCGCAGCTCCTCCACAGAGCTAAGCTAGTTAGCCCCAACTCCCAATATGATCCACAGACTAGTATTGATCTGATCCACGTCACAACATAACAACCTTCGTCAAGCTTGCTACTAATCACATACATTTACACAAACACATAAATACAAACAAACCGACCCCCCGTACGAGACATCGATTACATGGCGCAACGCTATTAACCTTGGATTCTTGTGTAAGCCGACTTTTCATCAAAAAATTGACCACTGAACATCCGCTAGTGTCCTTTTCCTAAATACCCCATATTTTCCTAATCTCCCGCGTCATACACAGTTCCTCCGAGCGGCGAGCCCAGTCATATACTTAATAATCCAATTTCGTCCCACTAACAGGGTATAGCCTCCCACATTTACACATTCCTCACACTTTTTCCTTAACCCTACACTACATTCTTTTCTTTAAGATATGTCTGACTACCCCGCATTATCCATCAATTTTCTCGTCACCTCTCAGTCCCGCTTCCTGCATCTCTGTGACTTAATCCACGTTCTACCACTCCACGCCGTCTCCTTCAAATATTTTACCTAAACTAAACCATACGCTTTGGATCACCCAAGCTTTCCTTTCACCAGACAGACATACAGATCCGTATCCTTTCCCTCACTTAGGCCTGCTCTTGCACGTAGCCTCCTAACTCGACATCTTGTCAATCATTTCCTCAGCGCCTCCTAACATCAGCCCTAACTTGTCCCTACAATATGACTAATAACTCTTCGTCGGGCCGCCGCTTTTATATAATCAACAAAAAATTCACAAGTTCCATCCTCCTGCTCACAATGACATGGCACAAATACGCTGCTCGCATTTACTGCAATAAAACTCAAAACAAGCAGGTCGACAGCGGCCTCCTGTTTCTAATAACAACACAACCATCAAAAAGCTCATGATTGCCCCTTTACTGAACAACAAGCGCGCTGCCTTTATTTTCGGACAGTCTAAATCTAACATCACTCCACCAGTCCTGTACGCAAACAACACATATATCCACCCTGGGTCCTACTGTGGCCATACACGACCAATATTCCTATTCACCCCACGATTCCCTCATCCTCCAGACAGCCACCACTGTGTACTGCAACTTCCCAACTCCCGGCTCTTTTTCTGCGTGCTCATTATGTGAACAAATCAGAACGGGTCTTCTCACGGCACCAGATTGTCGTATATTCCTATATGAATATCTACTTTTAATTACAGCACAGTGAGGTTGCTAACTGGATGGAGGGAAATATCACAGAGTGATAGAAACATGGTCCTCGTCTGACTCCCAAAAATAGCCAGTAGAGAATAAGCTTGTATAGCCAGACAACCAGGAGCTATGGTCCAATACTTATTTAATTGCAGCGTGGCCAAGAGTTGATAATGCATTGGTTACATACAGGAAACTTCAAGCATAATACATGATTGTACAAAAGGATTTGATGAGGTAAATCACAATAGCCCTTCCACGTTGGCTCTCTACATCAAGACAGTATTGCACATAAATATTAGTCATGTTATGTTAATGAACTGAGAATGTACTAAGCCATACACATGAGCACAACCTGGTCTTAAGGTAGGAATCTGTACATTTTACTCTAACCAACAATAAGAGTCCATGATTCTACTCACATGTATAACAGCACATTCTCTGGTGGATCGATGGAGGCTCAGCCGGACCCCCCCTGGAGACGGGTCGGTGGGCTGGCCTCCCAACTAACTGCACTCCTCCAATACTTATAGTTTATCTGACTTCCCTATTCTTAACTAGTTCAACCAATCACACGTTTCTAAACACAAGCGGTCTCCTTGTTGAGCTGCCTGCCCCAACATCTCCTTGTCGTGTGGGTGCCTGTAGCAGCAGGGGGGCGGTGGCCCGTGGTATGTTGATGAGGTGGCATCTTTTTGGTGTCTTCTTGCAGTTTTCAACTGTCACATGTCTAGAAGGTGTTTGGTTCTTGGGGGTTTGGAATGGCCCTCTACAACTGTGTAAACAACCTTATCATTAGAGAGGTTTCCTGAAGGTTTCCTCCGGACTGTACTCTGAGAGTCTATGTAATGCATAAATTACCATTACTACAGATATTTTCAGTTTTCAGGGTTAATCTAACATTTTGATTATGAAATCTCAGTCAAGGGTACCACGTTAGCTTTAGAGATAAATGGCTATGATCACGGAGCAATAGTGTTAGGTGAAACAGATACTAGCTCCTCGGCTAGTAGTAGTAACAAGAAGGCTCTGCTTCCTGCCACTACCTGCCTGTGACTCTCAGAGCCCCCTGCTGCCCTGTACCCTGTGTGACGTTGTAGTATAATTTGCCTGTGTTAAATTATACTTGTTCTTAAATAATTGGGGTTAACTTCCATTTTTAAGGTTAAAGTAAATTCCCAGGTGGCGGAACTCACAGGAAGCATATGGTTCATTTGAATACAGTACTAAGTCACAGCTGAGATCGCTAGACAGAGGTCAGGAGATGACATAGTCTTGTGACCACACTAGCTACTATGTTGAAAACAGCTTCAAAGGAACATACACAAAGAAAAATCATTGATCAGGTTAGAGTGTGAAGGTTCAGGGCCTCCTGTGACACAGGGAATGATTTGGCCTTAGGAAGTGTTAAAGTCCAGGTCACATGGTTAGGTGGCCACACATCTGTGTAAAAACAGAGGTGAGGAGCTAAAGTTCATCTGACATGTCAAAGTGTACAACTTTAAAAGGCAATTGTCTATATTCAAGTTAACTTTGATTAAATTGTAATTATCACTGAAATTAGGTGTTTTACCTGGGAAACAGTTTGATAGTAAACATGGAGTAGTTATAGCCAAATGTACAGGATTATTTTACTAAGGTACAAGAAACTGGTGCAAACTACTTAAAAGTTTGAATATTCATGATAACTGATTGAATTAATATCATGTAAGGTGATTATTTAGAAAAGCATGGGTTAAGACTTTACTGAATTTAGGTAAACCAGTTTAATAAGTCAAATAATATGAAATACCATATATATATATATATATATATATATATATATATATATATATATATATATATATATATATATATATATATATATATATATATATTAGGGATGCCCCGATCACGTTTTTTGCCACCGATACCGATCACCGATCGTCGTGAGCCATATCGGCCGATACCGATCCGATACCGATCGTTTTTGATTAAAAAGAAATTAAAAATTATTTTATATAAAACGTTTTTTTTTTTTTTTTTTTATAAAATATATATATTATATAATTAGACTTGTACTTGTATTATCTGCGAGACATCGCCACCACGCAACAAGTCAAAATGCTCGCTATCTGCAAACAGCTCCACTGTCTGTGTGTACTCTAGTAGCCCTAGCTCCAAAAAGGATTCTCCGGCGCTGCAGCGGGACCCTATTGCCTTGGTAACGTTATGCCTTGGTCATTTCACATTCAGCAAGCCCTCAGCTCGAATACGCATTCAATCAATGTTATAAGACATTGATATCAGGAGCTATCTGTAGCTACTGCTAGCCGGCTAGATGACGTTAAGACAACTATTTAGTTCAATCGGACATTTCGTTTTGAACCGTGAACTAACGTCAGCTAACGCAAGCTAACGCAAGCTAACGGAGATATCAACATGGGCTACTAGACTTCCTGGGGCATTTGTTGATATCCGGAGCTATCAGTAGCTAGCCGGCTAAATACCGTTAGACAATGCCTACTAAAAGTGAATAGTTGACTGGGTAATTTTGTTTAAACAGTAACGATAGCTAGGTAGCTAACGTTAGCTCAGGTCGAATGCACTATCTAGACTCAGCAGAGGAGGTCCGCCTCCTCTGTGTTTACAAACTCTACACGGGTACGGGCGGGGCTAGGGAGGAGGAGCAGTTTGCAGGTCCTGTGCGTCTGAGACAAGCGAGTGAGATATCCACTTGATCAGTTTCCGCGATCGGCGAATATGACTAATTATCGGAATTCCCCGATCGCATATTTATACTGATTATCGGCCGATAACGATCGGTGGCCGATCGATCGGGGCATCCCTAATATATATATATATATATATTGAACTGATAATAACTCCAGTAAATGTGAACTTTGTGATTTATTCTGGGACGAAACTGTTAATGTTTTATATTGAAATATGTGTCTTTGAGAGAAGTACCTTAATATTCATGTATCAGGTGTTATAAATGTAATAATAACAATGTTTGTCTTAAAAAGAATTGTAAAGAATTACTGTCTTTAGCTTGGCAGTTAGGTAAGCCACACCTACTTTTTCAAATTCAAACCGAAACTGTTGTGGATTGGAGGAAAACCTGGTATGATGTCACTGGCTGTGATGTCATCACCATAGACTCTGGCCTGCTATAAATACAGGGCCACCTAGACACTAGGGGAGAGTTGAAAGAGATGATGATGATGAAAAAAAGAAAAAGACGTTTGGACGGACTGCCCAATGATGAAGAATAAGCTATATCTACGTTGCCAAGGACGAGATACGATCAGAGAACATTCTTGTTAAAGTAGTTTGGAGATCCGATGCAAACCTTGAATTATTGTAACCATCCAGTGTTTTTGAGCAACAGCAAGTGTTTTTATGAAGCAGCCATTGCCTTGCTTCTGTTAATAAACGTGCCACAAATCAGGAGCACATGTCTGGACATCCATTTTTACCAAGAAGGGTACAGTTGGGTTGATACCAATGCAGCTGCTAGTACATGGAACAGTGTATCATTAAGTGATACAACAACGTTATCATTAAGATGACACGTGCACGTTATGAACCATGGATTAAAATATCCACATGCGTGATGGTTGTGGTTGGGCTGACAAAATGTTTGATAAAAATGCTAAAACTGGGTCAATTTCGATAACCCCCCCCCCCCCCCCCCCCCTCTTCATGAAAGTCACCGTTGGCCTTGTCACATTGTTTATTGAACAAAAATACAACATCCAAGTGGGCCTTTAAGTGCTGCAGGAGATGAGCAGGAAGGAGAAGCTGACATCCAGATCAAAAAAATAATACTGACTTCATCTGAATGAATTACAGATAGATAGAAACCATTACTACTGCCAACGCTTCTTTCTCTTACCATAAGATTGAGGCCGAAGACTTAGTAGTAGTAGTAGTAGTAGTAGTAGTAGTAGTAGTAGTAGTAGTAGTAGTTTTATTCAGTCATCTCACACAATAAAATATATATACACCATCATTTAACAATATTTGATTTTACAGTGACTGAAAAGGTACAGACTGAAGCATAATGCTTATATATGCCTGTCCTATATTCTTAACAAAATTAAGACTCCAAAACAGTATTCTAAAAGAAAATGGCAAAAAAAACAGTATAATTCACCCTTGTAGTTTAAAAAAATAACTTTACAAACTATTTTTTTTAAAACCAAAAGCGAATTACTCATTCTTTAACTGTATATCAGCATTGTTCCACAAGATAACCCCAATAATAGAAATACACATCATTTTAATCCCTTTCTTAACTTTTTGAACAGTACATTTACAAATATCTCTCAAATCATATTTTCTTTCATGTATTGAAAAAAACCTTTGCACCCCCTCTGGGAGTAACTTTGCTTTAGCTCTGTACATTATTTGCATAGTTTTATAATAAACCAAATCACCCTTTCTCCGCCGATGACGTGTTTAAACGTCTTTCCTCGCCATGCGTAATCTGCCAATGACGTCTTACAGCGTCTTTGAGATCAATATGTGTGTGTGTTGAGGATAATTGCCAATGCCAATTAAAGACCTCTGAGCAGGTCCTGCATTATTATTATATTTCATATTTTCGTCATGGTATTCACATTTCACCCACGGAGTCTTTGCTGGTGTTGTAGGACTCCGCTCAACTCTGTAACGCTTCAATACCGCCACCTGGTGGCCGATCGGCGAGTTGCCAAAACCGGAAGTGGCCGGAAGTGCTTAGTCCGTCCCCTATTCTGTCCGGCCACTCGCTATCGCTCGCGGGACTCTATCCAGACACCGTGCATATCGATCCGTTGCCATAACTCAATAAACAACATGATTGGACGTGTATTAGTATTATACAAACCGGAACTGGATCACCTAGATCAACATCCCATAATAGCGATCTTTTTGCTCCACGCTCATCACCCAACGGTAAGAGGAGACTGGGTACAGTTGAAATTTTTAATATCACGTTGATCGGTGTCAAACTGCATTTGATTATCTAATATATGCATTTATGGCTATATCTCATGTTCTATGAAATACTGCAGAAAACGATTAAAACATATTTATACTCTAGACCGTTTTATTGTATGAATGTGTGAATTAAAAAGTAAAACGTTCCTACATCCTGAACGATAGATAATTGATGTTGAATGGGCCATAGTAATGTCAATTTAGCAATACAATTTAAAAAGTTATAGCCCTGCAAAGAAGGTGAACATCTCCATAGACAAATAGAGCTGGCAGAGAGGCTACAAGGATGGATATAAGCTCCGGCAATGAATGGGTTAAATCTCATAATATGAGACTTTATAAACAATGGATTTGTGTTCATAGTAATCAGCCTTGAAAAGGTTCCGAATGGCCCACTTTTTCAGTAAGACTTTTTAAATGTCGACCCCCATACTTCCACACAGTAAGATATGTAAGGAAGTATAAGTGAACAGTAAATTATGTGCAAGGCTTTGTTTAATATATCCTTACATTTATACAATATTGCTACTGACTTAGATATTTTTCCTTGAATATAGTTACCATGTTGTTTCCATGTTAATTTCTGGTCAATAACTACCCCTAGACATTTTATCTCAGAAACTCTTCACTCTTCGCAATATTCTTTGAGAAAAAAGTGGAGAACATCCCCAGCTGCTTCTCCCAATCCCCACCCATTCCAAATGCTGAATAAAGAACCTCATCTTTTAATCTGTCATCTTTATCTCCCATTACAGACGCCGAAGCCTTGACACTGGTAACGTTGAACCGTCTCACTACATGCCAGCTGGACCCGATACCCTCCCCACTCCTCCAGACCATAGCACCAGACATCCTCCCATTCCTAACTGCAACCATCAACTCCTCTCTCAACTCGGGGGTGGTCCCCACCTCCCTAAAACAAGCCAGAGTCACACCACACACAAAAAAAACTAAAAAACAACCATGAACCCCACCATCAACTATCGTCCCGTCTCTCTTCTCTCCTTCCTTTCTAAATCACTTGAAGGTGCTGTATCCAAACAACTCACTGATTATCTTTTACAGAATGACCCTAATCAGTCAGGCTTCAGGACTGTAACATTATCACGTCTCATACCTTCTCGAATCACTGCTATGCCGATGATAATCAACTCTTCCTCTCCTTTCCTCCCTCAGATATCCATGTCTTTGAGCGGATCTCAGCTTAAACGGTACCCTATCCCCCCCCCCCCCCCCCCCCCTCACAGTGAGCTGTGGTGTTCCACAAGGAAGCATACTAGGTCCGCTACTGTTCCTAATTTATGCAAATGACATGTCGTCAGCTTGTGACTGCAACTTGTTCCTGTTTGCGGACGACTCAGCCCTGCTGGTCTCTGACAAGAAAAAGTTACAGGTTGAAAAAACCCTCAGCTCAGAACTAGGCAAAATCTGCATATGGCTCGCTGATAACAAACTATCATTACACATGGGCAAAATGGAGTCCATTCTCTTCGGTTCAAATAACAAACTCAGCAAGACCGACGGCTTCTCGGTTATAGTGGGTGACAATATTGTCACACGGAAAGAAGATATTACCTACCTAGGTTCCAGTGGAGGTTTCTCTATGACAACACGTGAAACACAAATTCACTCATAATTCATAATTATTATAAATTTACATATACCTATATATTAAAAAAAAATATATATATATATATATATTTTTTTTTTAATTATTATTATTTAATAAATGTTTTCCTCTGTAAAAAAAATGCCAGTGAATTTTTTTTTTTTTTAAATGGCCAAAGTTGACAGCTCTGAGCAGGCCTGCACTGCAGTATTGCCTGCAGTAATTATTCGTGAAGAAAACTTCACAGGTGTGACCCATTGTTAAATAAATAATAAATAACAGCGAATCAAAATAGGCTATTAACTTCATCTAAGCACGGTCTGTGCAGTTAAACTATTGCCATTGAATGGAGGGTTGATTGATTGACAGCCCTTGACATCCAATACACGGAAGTTGAATATGATTGGCAGCCTTGCAAATCCAATCAGAGATTTCTGCATTGCAAAGTCAAAATGGGCCCAGCTGCATGTCCGGAGGATAGGTTTAGCTCGGGCCAATCTCAAGTTTCTCAAGTTTCTTTATTAGTTGTCATACAGAAGTACAGAATACTTTTATACAAAATGTAACATAAATAAGCATTTTGTATAAAAGTATTCTGTACTTCTGTATGACAACTAATAAAGAAACTTGAGAAACTTGAGATTGGCCTGAGCTAAACCTATCCTCCGGACATGCAGCTGGACCCATTTTGACTATGTGAAAGTTGAGACTATGAGAAAGTTGTTGTTTAGTAGTTAGTAAGCTGTACATCTATAACAAGTCAAGTCAGGCTAAATTAAACTTTGCGCCAACATTAGGACTGAAGTATAAACCAGCAAATGAGCAACATGAAGAAGTGGATTTATGCATCTGGTCAGAAAAAACGTTGTGGATGAAAAAGTAAGTAGGCTACAGTGCTTGTATGCTAACAGTAGCTAGCCAGCTTAGCCTACATCACAATGATAATCACCAAGCTAACTTACTGTACACACTGTAGGGCTGGGCAATTAATCGAAACAGAATCGCGATATCGATTCATAGACCTATGCAATCTCATTTCTAAGTTATGACTATTTTCTTTTATTAAAAAAAACTTTATTTTTTTTTATTTTTTTTTTATTATTTTATCTGGGTTGAACATGATTTGTGGAACTCCCTCTGGTGTTGTGGTCGTGGTATTCACTGACCTTTGGGAAGTATTTCGACATGCACATGGGTATCTTAGTGGTGTAGTGTATCTTGTAGACCAGGCCCATTGCAAGTTGCTGTACTCTGTCGTCTACTCTAAGCCATCCTAGGTTGTCAAAGTGGACAGGGGTGAGGTGGGTTTTAGGAGTAAGGTCAAGCAGTAGTCTGACCAGTTTGTTTTGTGATGTTTGTAATCTTGTTTTTAGTGCCTTTGAGGTGCTTTGGTACCATGAGGTGCAAGCATAGTCGTAGTACCCTTGAATGAGTGCTCCTGTTAGAGTCTTCAAGGTATTCTTGTTTACCAGAGAGGAGATCCGGTACAGGAATCTAGTTTGTTGGTTGACTTAGTTTTATTACATTGGATCCCATTTTGTCACAGGAAAGATTTGCCTGTATAGGATGGAACCCAGGTAGGTAATTTCATCTTTCCTTTTAAGATAAGATAAGATATTCCTTTATTGATCCCCTTGGGGAAATTCAGGCATCATAGCAGCATGAGGGAAGGGGGGGGGGTACAGGTAGTGAAAACAACACAAGCAGTGTAAACAAATAGGTCAATATAATTTACTATCTAACTAACTGAAATATACATTATTCATTATTCACAGTATCACAGTATCCACATAAGGTGCAGTATGCATAAGGTAGTGTTATTGTCCTACTTGGGTTCCTATTAGTTCTAGGTCGATGTCTGGCAGCAGTCGCTGCCCACTGTTGTGGAGCCTGATGGCCACTGGTATGAAGGACTGTCCGAGGCGGTTAGTTGAGTGTCGGGGGGGTATGAGTCTGTGGCTTCCTTGTCACCTTCACCTAATATGTTTTGATCTGGTCAGGTGCGCTGTCACCTAAAATGTTTTGATCTGATCAGGTGCGCTGTCACCTAATATGTTTTGATCTGGTCAGGTGCGCTGTCACCTAATATGATTTCATCTGGTCAGGTGCGCTGTCACCTAATATGATTTCATCTGGTCAGGTGCGCTGTCACCTAATATGTTTTCATCTGGTCAGGTCCGCTGTCACCTAATGTTAATATGTTTTCATCTGTGTCCACTGACCACTGACACACAGTGGGGGATGTTTTAAAAATATTATTTAATATATAATATAATATAATAATTTGTGCTTCACCTAAAAATTTGGTCAGCAGCCTCCACTGCTAGGTTCCATCCTAGAGGCAAATCTTTCCTGTGACAAAATGGCATCCAATGTAATAAAAAAAAGTCAACCAACGAACTCGATTCTTGTACTGGATCTCCTCACTGGTAAACAAGAATACCCTGAAGACTCTGGCAGGAGCACTCATTCAAGGGTACTACGACTATGCTTGCACCTCATGGTACCAAAGCACCTCAAAGGCGCTAAAAACAAAATTACAACCATCTCAAAACAAACTGGTCAGACTACTGCTTGACCTTACTCCTAGAACCCACCTCACCCCTGCCCACTTTGACAACCTAGGATGGCTTAGAGTAGACGACAGAGTACAGCAACTTGCAATGGGCCTGACCAACAAGATACACTACACGACCAAGGTACCCATGTACATGTCAAAATACTTCCCAAAGGTCAGTGAATACCACGATCACAACACCAGAGGGAGCTCCACAAATCATGTTAAACCCAGATTCGGCTCAAACAAGGGACTAAACGCGTTTCGCAATTATGCCACATCAATGTGGAACGCCCTACCCAAAGCTGTAAAGGAATGTGAATCACTACCCACTTTCAAAAACACTCTCAAAAAACACCTACAGGAGACTGCAATTCGAAACTGGCCCCTGTAAATGTCCTAACACAACCCCCTCAAATGTACAGTAAATTACCAAGTATGGTCTTGTCAATATTCCAATGTACAGTCCCTCCCCACCCACCCAACCACCTCCAATGTACAGTCCCCCCCACCCGTCCACCCCACCCACCCCCCCCCCCCCCCCACCCCCACCTACCCAACCTCCTCCAATGTACAGTTTCTACGTCAAATGTATATACTCTCTTTTCTGGACTATTTTCGTATCACAAACAGTACTGTATTTGCAAATCTGGGATGTCATAAATGTATAGATGTAGCAGTACTGTCTATCTGTATGTCATGTATGTCATATATGTTATGATGAATTGAAAATGGGGGACCCTGATGTAAACAAGACGAAAGTCTTTCTCTGGTCTGCATCACCTTAACAATTGTATGTATTGAGCTGTACTGTACTGTACCCATTCTGCAATCTGTTAATAAAGTGTTCAATCAATCAATCAATCAATCAATCAAGAAATGCATGTTAGTAATAAATATTTGTCTGAAGACGTCTGTCACCAAAATTACATTTTCTTGATATATGAACTGGTATGACTGAATGTTTTACATTTTTTACAATTAATACAATTGGCGTTAATATGCATTTGTGTTAACATGTTATTAACACGCTAACTTTGACAGTCCTAATACATTATATATACATGGCTATACTGTATTACTCTATCTTTTGACCTATCACTGATTGATCAATAGATCAATAGATAGAGATATAAATATATCCAGACATGTCAAAATATATGTTTAAATAGACAAGAGACTGTAATACATGTCGCAAAGTGTATTATTCTGCTTATAGGCCTACTATGGCCACTTGCCAATGACAAAGAATATATGCCATTTATTAATTATACTATACTATAATTAATATACTATATACTATAATTAAGCCATTAAAATATAAAGAAATGTCATTCATGCTTTGCTCACTGCTGACTTTCATTATAGTCCCTCTGCGCACCTTAGCAACTGCTTGACAACCACCTGTCACTTGACTGATGCCAGTGACATTGACCCAGAAAGCTAACTTTATGCAAGTAAGCCTTTCTGTCTTTGTCTATGATTAATGAACCAAAAAGGCTGGCTTGCATCAAGCAGGCTAGGTACATACTATATCTATCCATGATATCCAGTCAACCAGTAGTTGTATAGTTCTATTCTTAATTAAAGTAACCATAGGGAGGTATAGTCTGACGTCACTTTAGCTTCCCGTGCGGTCCACCCGTATAGGGATTTATCATTGGGAAAATATTATCGGCTATTGTAATAATTCTGCCTCATGAACATTGGCAAACTTTCCATTTTTGCACAAAATGAGTTCCCTTCTATCACTTACATTATTGTTTAAGCATTTTTGGTTGAAATAAAGTTAGTTAGGTTGTTTAATTTGTCGTTAGAAAACAACTACACACACAGAAAGATACACCATGCAAATGTTCATGCTTTATTTGTTTTAAACGAGGCGATTTAGAAATGTGTCTATTGGAAATACATTGCGATTTCAAGAGGGGTGGACCACGCGGGAAACAGCAATGACGTAACCACTACACCTCCCTATTCACATGATCGCATCAGCTATATTGTTAATTAAAGTAATTTTTTGTTAATTAGTTTATTTGGATCCCATTAGCTACATGTACCACAATGGTGGCAGCTAATCCTAATCCAGCGGTTCTCAAACTACGGGTCACAACCAAAAGTGGGGTCGCGGGTGGTGACAGTGGGGTCGCGCATTGGCAAAAAGTTTATTAAAAATAAATCGAGAAAAAAACATCAATCAATCAATTCAATCAATCAATCAATTCAATCAATCAATCAATTGCCTGTCCAAAATGTCTGCCTGGATGACGACCAACCACCTCAAACTGAACCTAAGCAAAACAGAGTTGCTTCACCTGCTGACAAATCCTCCCCACTGACCGACCTTTCCATCACAGTGGAGAATGTAGCCATGGCTTCATCCGCGACTGCCAAGAACCTATGTGTAGTCCTTGATGACCGGCTGAACTTCTCTGCTCACATCGCCGCAACAACCAGAACCTGCAGATTCCTCCTGAGCAACATCAGAAGATCCACCCCTTCCTGACAAAAGAAGCCACTCAACTCCTCGTGCAATCAACAGTCATATCTCGCCTCGACTACTGCAATGCACTGCTTGCTGGTCTACCGACCACTGCCACCAAGCCACTTCAACTCATTCAGAACGCAGTGGCCCGCCTAATCTCCAACCTACCAAAGTCAGCCCATGTTACCCCACTCCTTAGAGAGCTGCACTAGCTCCTGTCTACCTCCATTCAATGGTCTCTAACTACACACCCTCAAGACCCCTCCGCTTTACATCTTCTGGCCATCCGAGCTCTGGGAGGGTCATCAAAGAGAAGCCGCCTATTCTCATTCCTTGCTCCACAATGGTGGAACGAACTTCCCACCTCAGTTAGGACCGCCGAAACCCAACCAATATTTCGACATCAACTAAAAACACACTTCTTCAATCAATATCTGAAAAAATAACTACAGTATCATGCACTCTTCCACTAAATAACTGTCTTGCCTATATTACTATCTACTATAATATGTCTCTAATACTATGCACTCAACACTGCAGCACCAAGGTTCAACACTGTTTGATGAACATTGTTACTCAACTGAAGTACCCTTCCTACTGGCTTGTCGTAGATAACTTAAGTCACTTTGGATAATGTAATGTAATGTAAATGTAAGGTGTGTGTTGTAATCTGGAGACTACTGTCGATAGAGAGAGAGAGAGAGAGAGAGAGAGAGAGAGAGAGAGAGAGAGAGAGAGAGAGAGAGAGTAACAAGACAAGTATGGAGAACAAAGATATGGGAAAATAAATGGATCAAAACAGTGTTGAACATCTTATCATCCTGAACCACAAGATAGATAAGAGATGTTTTGTGGAGGTGTGTAGGCAGACGAGGGAAGGCTCCTTGGTCTATTGTAGGGTGATGAAGCCAGGAGGAGGAAAGGCAAACAGAGAGGCGTCTCTATAGAGTCTCCAGGAAGGCTGGAAGTGCCGGAGGGCACTGATCCCAGGTTTGATTTGGGATTAGAAGAGAGTTTGCTGGTTGTAGATCAGTGCCGTAGGGCTTGTAGCTCCATTGGATGGATCAATGGTTGGTTGGTTGGTTGGATGGACGGACGGACGGACGGACGGACGGACGGACGGACGGACGGACGGACGGATAGATAGATAGATAGATAGATAGATAGATAGATAGATAGATAGATAGATAGATAGATAGATAGATAGATAGATAGATAGATAGATAGATAGATAGATAGATAGATAGATAGATAGATAGATAGATAGATAGATAGATAGATAGATAGATAGATACATTTCTATAACCTTTATTTACCCAGGCAAGCAAGTAAGAACAAATTCTGATTTTATTTATTGTCAAAAGTATGCATAATGTTGTGTTCATTCCACGACAAGAGATATGTAATGTTAATTACCTGAAATTATTCAGTTTTTTTGGGGGGGAAACCCTGCATATATCGGTATCAGTTGATATCGGTTGATATCGGTATCGGAAATTAAGAGTTGGACAATATCGGTATATCGGTATCGGTAAAAAAGCCAATATCGAGCATCCCTAATAATAATCATCTGTTCTGTGCGCATGCGCACGCGCGCGTGCACGTGGCGTCCGGGCAGTTCCCATATTACGACTGCACCACTGAATAGTTCCGAAATTGTTCAATGAGCACATCTATGTGGCTACAGATGATGGGCTTCAAATAATTTTTTGCAACATTATGTTCCTCCAAAAACCCATCAAGCTGAGTAAATTCCCCAAAATCTCCCCTGATTTGTGTCCCGACCTTGTAGTTCCTGATTCAACGCATTGAGGCAATCAAAGATCTTGGCTATTATAGATATGCCAGTGTAACGGGGAAGCCCGTGGGTATGTCCACAGTCACGGAAACAGGTGTGTTGACGAGTGACTGTGGCAGTGCGGGCTGGTAAATTAAACTCACTTCCCCATAACAGGGTTAACAGACGCATAGGTACGGTAGTTAGGAGTGAATTCACTTCATAGTGCAGCGGCCTGTGTCGTCGCCCGCGGACGCGGGAGCCCCCTGTTCGACTCCCCCTCGGGACATTCTCATTTAACATCAAACACAACGCAGATCCAGTATGATCCGTCACAGTGGTGCCCAGTGACCCGGATGTCCTGAGGGGCGTGAGTTTAGGGATGTGAGTGTAACGGGGAAGCCTGTGGGTATGTCCACAGTCACGGAAACAGGTGTGTTGACGAGTGACTGTGGCAGTGCGGGCTGGTAAATTAAACTCACTTCCCCATAACAGGGTTAACAGACGCATAGGTACGGTAGTTAGGAGTGAATTCACTTCTTAGTGCAGCGGCCTGTGTCGTCGCCCGCGGACGCGGGAGCCCCCTGTTTGACTCCCCCTCGGGACATTCTCATTTAACATCAAACACAACGCAGATCCAGTATGATCCGTCACACCAGCCATTCATTATCAGCACATTTCTCTGCCAATTGGTTGTTTTTGTCTGCAAGGAAAATCTGTGCTTCTTCTCTCTCTCTGCGCTCTTGACAACAAACCTATCCATTGCAAGTGTCAAGGTTACACACAAAAGACGAGACGTGGTCTCCGCGATTAAATATGCACAGGATGTAGTGAGATGTGTATTGGAATACTGTGTCTGCCTCCGTTGATGAAGACATGGCAAATACAAACAGCTTCCAGGTGGAAAACTCAATCTGAGTTGGGTTCGTCTGTTTTTTTCTCGATTTCTTTTTAATAAACATTTTGCCAATGCGCGACCCCACTGTCACCTACCCGCGACCCCACTTTTGGTTGTGACCCGTAGTTTGAGAACCGCTGGATTAGGATTAGCTGCCACCATTGTGGTACATGTAGCTAATGGGATCCAAATAAACTAATTAACAAAAAGTTACTTTAATTAACAATATAGCTGATGCGATCATGTGAATAGGGAGGTGTAGTGGTTACGTCATTGCTGTTTCCCGCGTGGTCCACCCCTCTTGAAATCGCAATGTATTTCCAATAGACACATTTCTAAATCGCCTCGTTTAAAACAAATAAAGCATGAACATTTGCATGGTGTATCTTTCTGTGTGTGAAGTTGTTTTCTTGTATTTTATTTTTTTATTATTTTTTAAACAAACATATAAACAAACATGACAACACACGATAAGATATACAAGCATTAATTGTCAGGGCACATCCAATGAGATCACCTTTTAGTTAGTTGTCTTATATAAGATATACCCATAATACCTGTTATCTAAAAAAAAAACCTACACACATATGCTCAGCTCGAACCCCCCCCTCCCGGACCCCACCTTGAGAAGTACCTCCACTATCCCTCGCACCTAACCAGACACTACCATTATAAGCTAGCTTTTATTCTCTCCACCACTTCTAACCACATTGACATTTTGGATTCATTGAGACCCAGAATTCTTGCTGTAGATATTTCATGGTAAATTACATCGAGATATGTAAGAAACCAAACTTTACGGCAAATTTTTTCCGGTTGAAACCAGCGTGATGCGATCAGCTTTTTGGCTACTGTGATACCCGATAAAACCAATCTCTTTAGCTGTGGATTCACTGCAAACTCAAAAACATCATTCAACAGCAATACCGAGGGGTGTACAGGTATATTCCAAGATACGAGTTTTGATATTTGTTGGGTCACATCTTTCCAGAATGCCTTAACTGGTGAGCAGTCCCAATACATGTGCATAAATGTCCCTTCGTCCCCATTTGTACATTGGGTGCATTTGGAATCTTGTTTGAGCCCCATTCGGCACAGTCTTATAGGAGTCAAGTATGTCCTGTGAATATAGTTAAGATTGATTTGTTGATGATCCGGGTTCCTTGATGTAAGTCGGACATTTGCCCAGGCTCCTTGCCAATCAAAGTCATTTTCCAGGTCTGGTATATCCCTCCTCCAGACAGAGTCAAGTTGGAGGGTTTCATACAAGGACGTTAGTAATTGATGATAAAATTCTGAAACAAAACCTCTCGATGTCTCTCTTGAGTAGAAGAATTTGTGGTATCTGTGGTGTTCAATTGGTCTGTCTAATGGAACACCGTGAGACTTCAAACATAGCTCTAACTGTTTGTGAAAAAGCCATGTGGACTTGGTGAGATAAAAAAATTTGCGTATTTCTTTATCACTACAAAACCCCTGTTTGTTAAAAACATCCCCTAATGAGTGTATGCCTTGCTCTTCCCATATAGGGAATCTTATAGGTCGTTTTCCAATTAAGAGAGCATTGTTATTGAATAAGGGAGTATGATTGTGCCATTCTTGTGGGTTAGGATTTTTTTTTTGTGATTCACGCCATATCCGGATCGCATGAGTAATTATGGGGCCAAATTTCCGTTCACAGTGCTTGATTGGTAGTTTAGTGTATGCTATGTCCTTCAGTCTATGTGGGGCTACTATGTTTTCTTCTATTTTTCTCCAAGATGCTAATGCTTGGGAGTCAAACCATGTTGTCAATGGACTTAATGAGTACGCCTTAAAATATAGGAAAAAATCTGGAAATGCCATGCCACCATCTGCTTTATTTCTCTGTGCGGTGGATCTTTTTATACGTGGTGGTTTGTTATTCCAAATAAATTTGTATGTGGAGGAGTGTAATCTTTTCCAGTAGCCCTCTGGAGGGGGTAACGGTAGCATTGAACAGAAGAAGTTGATTTTAGGTAGTACATCCATCTTAACTATTGATATCCGTGCTTGTACTGTGTTTTTAAGTTTTGCCCATCTATCAAGGTCGTCTTTGATTTTGTTTTGGATTTTTGTGTAGTTGTGCTTCACCGTTTGTCTTATGGTAGGGAATATTTCCACTCCCAAGCATCTGAAATGTTTTACCATCGGTATCTGTCCTGGGAGGGTTGTATCTTTTTTTGCAGGGGTGTTAAGTGGAAGGAAAGCCGACTTCGGCCAATTTATCTTAAATCCCGATAAATCACCAAAGTCCTCAATCAACTTGAGCAGATGAGGCAATGTGGTGTTGGGGTTTTTCATGAACAATATTACATTGTCCGCATATAAACAAATTTTTTGTTGTGTGCCCTTGATTACGATAGGTTATATGGATTGGGATTGTCTTATATATTGTGCTAAAGGCTCTAATGATAGATTGAACAGTCCGGGACTAAGAGGACAACCCTGTCTGGCAGAGAGTGATACCGGAAATATTTCAGAGATGATTGTGCCTGTTGTAATCATGGCCGATGGGTCTTTGTATAATACTTTAATCATATCGATGAATCCTTTTCCTAACCCCATCCTTTCTAGCACTGCCCACAGATACGACCATTCCAGCCTGTCAAAGGCCTTCATAGCATCCAGGGACAGCATCGCCTTAGGTATGGTGTCCTCCTTGTCGGCATCAAGTACGTGCAGTATACGTCTTATGTTCTCAGTGATCAGGCGGCCTCCTATGAAGCCAGTTTGGTCCGGGTGAACTAAAGACGTCATATGCTTTTGTAATCTGATGGCTAATACCTTAGAGTACAGTTTGATATCTGTTCCGAGGAGGCTTAAAGGTCTATAACTACCGCACTCGTTGGGGTCTTTGTCTTTTTTAAGGAGGACTGTTATGAGTGCAATATTGTCAATTTTATGGAAGTTCCCCTCCTTGACTGAGTATAAGATCATATTTAGTAATAAGGGGCCAATTATGTCCCAACAAGAAAGGTACATTTCTGATGGGAAACCGTCTCTTCCTGGAGCCTTACCACTTTTCATTGCGGTTATGGCCTTCTTGAGTTCCTCTAGTGTGATCGGTATTTCTAACTGTTTAGCGTCATCCTCTGAAAGTTTAGGGAGAATAATTTGATTAAGAAATGTGTCCATTTTGTTTTGATCGAAGGTCATTTCTGATTTATATAAGTCGGAGTAGAATACTTTGAATGTATCGTTTATTTTTACAGGATCTGTTACAAGTACTTGTTGTGCTCTAATGGTAGTTATATCTGCAAATGTTGCATTAATTCTTAATCGCATGGCTAATAGGTGGCTGGGTTTGGAACCATGGGAGTACTGCTGTTGTCTTGTGCTGCGTATTTGTATTTCCGATTGTTGTCTGTATATGGCATTGATCTCTATTTTTAGTACGTTAACTTGATTTTCTAGTCGAGTTGAGTTGTTGTATTTCAGAGAATTAAATAACGTTGAGTAAAGCGTTTCCAGCTCATCCAGTTTTGTGCTTTGATTCTTGCGCATTTTGGAGGAAAAGCTATCCGTGAAGTCTTTGATCATTCCCTTTACCGACATCCATATTATTCTGGGGTCTTGCACCGAGTTTGCATTCTCCCGTTGGAATACTATAAGAGCTTCTTTGAGTTGTGTAATGAATTCCTTGTTGTTAAGCAGCAACGAGTTAAATCTCCATCTTGGGGCTCGGGAGGATAGTATACCAAATGTACCTTTAAGGAGTAAATAACAGTGCGTTGGGTATCATTTCCACTTCATAATTATCAAATAGTCTCTGTGATGCAAAGACATAATCTATTCTGGATAGTGTCTTATGTCTCGCAGATCGACAAGAGTACTTTCGGGTCGTGGGATTAAGTAACCGCCATAAGTCCTTTACACCTGTAATCTTTGACCAATCCTTTAATGCCTTCGATGAATTCTTTTGTTCGCTGGAAAAGGCGAGGTAAGATTTGTCCATCCTTGGGTTCCAGATGGCATTAAAATCCGCTCCTATTATAAATGAGTAATCGGGAATGTCTAACATTGCATTGGTTAGTGTAGTGAAGAAATCTTCTTCGTACAAATTTGGGGCGTATACCGCTATCAACGCTATTTTCCTGTTCTTATGTTCAATCTTAGCTATAGTTATCCGACCTTCTACATCAGACCATACTCCCTTTAGTACAATATTCAACTTACGTTTAACGACTATTGCTACACCCCGAGTTCTCGTACCAATTGAGGAGTGACTGATATTATGGTATATGTTGTCCGCTAATTTACCTATGTCTTTCCCTAGAATGTGTGTTTCGCTTAGCAGAGCAATGTCCACATGTTCTTTTTTCATCAGTGTGAGCACGCTTTTGCGTTTGAGTTGGTTATTTATTCCCCCGGTGTTCCATATCATTATATTCAAACTAGCCATAGTCTATACATGTTGCATTGTAATTTTTGGTAATGCTTCTAGAGTGCGAGGCAATAATAGATATACATCCCACTAGTGAGGTCCCGTTGAGAGCCGAGCTTAAAAACATACATATATACAAATAAAAATCCCCTACCCTTCCCTCCCACTGAGAGTCGTACAGGATTGTGTTCCATGAACACAACCTTTGCGTATGACTCCCTCCCTTGCACCACCGGATATCCCAGAATGATCCAATTATCCTTAACATTCCTATGTATACCATAGGATCTAACACTCTAAATTCTACCATAAGTAGAATGTCGACTGTGGCTTGGCCACTTACCCGTAAAAAATAAATAAATAAAAATTTAAATGAGATAAACTAAAAATAAAGACCAAAAATAAGCTTCAATTGTCATGCCCTAATCACTTACATTTTATATGAACTTGTGTAATTTATAGTAACCCATGAATAATATGAAGGTATTGAACTGAAGAGAGAGCCTCAATAAATCAGAGAGAGCGGATGAAAAAGAAAAAAAAACAAGTAAAAGGAAGAGAACATTAACTTAGATCTTAAAAGAGCATAGCTATGCTTAAACATCTAAAGTATAAATTGGAGAAGTAGTGAAATTATTTCCCATTAATAAAAAACAGTTTTTAAATACGTATATGCAGCATTTCCCCTGACCGGGGTGGGCGATGATCGTTGTGTAGAGTGATCTTTCAGCCGGCCGGCTATGATGGCTCTGTGGTTCTGCATCTAGATAGCTGTTGATTATTCCCCCGAGGGGCTTCTGGTAGAGTGAATGACCACGTATTGCTGATATTCCAGAATGCTCCATATATCAAAGAATGCTTCGATGTTCTAGATTATTCCAATATGCCATTTTTACATTGTCTGAATGTTTGACATATCCAGACATGTCAAAATATATGTTTAAATAGACAAGAGACTGTAATACATGTCGCAAAGTGTATTATTCTGCTTATAGGCCTACTATGGCCACTTGCCAATGACAAAGAATATATGCCATTTATTCACATTTTCAACATTAAAATATAAAGAAATGTTATTCATGCTTTGCTCACTGCTGACTTTCATTATAGTCCCTCTGCGCACCTTAGCAACTGCTTGACAACCACCTGTCACTTGACTGATGCCAGTGACATTGACCCAAAAAGCTAACTTTATGCAAGTAAGCCTTTCTGTCTTTGTCTATGATTAATAAACCAAAAAGGCTGGCTTGCATCAAGCAGGCTAGGTACATACTATATCTATCCATGATATCCAGTCAACCAGTAGTTGTATAGTTCTATTCTTAATTAAAGTAACCATAGGGAGGTATAGTCTGACGTCACTTTAGTTTCCCGCACGGTCCACCCGTATAAGGATTTATCATTGGGAAAATATTATCGGCTATTGTAATAATTCTGCCTCATGAACATTGGCAAACTTTCCATTTTTGCACAAAATGAGTTCCCTTCTATCACTTACATTATTGTTTAAGCATTTTTGGTTGAAATAAAGTTAGTTAGGTTGTTTAATTTGTCGTTAGAAAACAACTTCCGGTTTAGCGTTAGAATGGAGTAGGTTGCATGTGACACAGCTGCTCACCCGTTATTTTATTTTTTTCGTTTTAAAAACATATTTTTAAACCATTAATGCGTTTAAAACTTGACGCATATATCAACTGAGACTATCAACTAACTATATTGACCAAAAGAATCGAGATGTCACCAAAGAAAGACCCAGCGAAACCAAAACCAGTCGAAGAGGTCCCGCCGCGGGACCCAGGATTCGTACAGCGGACAGCAGGAAATATTGACTTGACAGAGGCCGCTTCAAGTTCATCCCCATCAAACACCTCCGCAGATACCGAACATATCATCCGGAAAATGGAGGAAATGGGGAAGACAATAATGAAGGAAATGATCCTCCAATCACAACTGTCGGAGAAGATAATAACTCAAAAAGTAGATGCTATTAAAGAATCTATTGTAGGCAAAATTGATGCGCTGAGAGCGGACGCCGACGCACAGAATAAACGCACCGAGGCTCTGGAGAAAGTAGTGGAAGCCCACGGAATCAATTTCACTCGCATCTACAATGAAGTAGAGGCTAACAAAGTTAACCTAACTGCTGAGATGAAGGGGAACTACAATGAAATCAAGACGGAGCTCAGCGAAATAACGTTGGAGCTTACGCGAATCAATAAAGAACAGAAAGCCAAAATATTCGAGATGGAATATCAAAAACGCAAGCTGAATATTCGTATTGTCGGTCTGGACGAATCAGTGAGATGTGCAAACCCTGAAGAGTTTGCCACAGAATTACAGAAAATCTTGGGAACAGAGATCCTTCCCTAAATACCGGAGGTGGATCAGTGCTTCAGATTGGGACCCCGCTCCAGTGACAATAACGCTAAGCCCAGAGTGATATTGGTTATCCTGTCCTATCAAGTCAGAATAAAAGAAATGATTATTCGTGAAACTCGCAGGATGAAAGGCAATCTGAAATACATGGAGGTACCAATACACTGCTTTGAAGATTATTGTCATGATGTAGTGGAACTGCGTGCCAAGTTCAAGACAGTGATGTCTCAACTATACCTGGGGAAATACACAAGATTGACACAAGTGTTCCAATCTTAAATCCAATATATGTCCGCAATAATATAAACACGTCGGGGAAAGTATTCAAAAACTCTGAGCACGTAGGTCTCTCTGTCCCAAATCCTCGGTTATTAAAGGTTGTACTATATGGTGACCTTGCATAACTGAGATTTAAAAGGCCATTTATACACTATTCTGCGTGTTGTTCAGACAGGAATTTGGCTGCATCTTCAGGCGAGTTGAGGAGAACCTTTGCTCCTTGTTTGTCGACGATGCAAAGTATTGCAGGGTATATTAGTAGGGGTCTGTATTTCCCCAGGTATAGTTGAGACATCACTGTCTTGAACTTGGCACGCAGTTCCACTACATCATGACAATAATCTTCAAAGCAGTGTATTGGTACCTCCATGTATTTCAGATTGCCTTTCATCCTGCGAGTTTCACGAATAATCATTTCTTTTATTCTGACTTGATAGGACAGGATAACCAATATCACTCTGGGCTTAGCGTTATTGTCACTGGAGCGGGGTCCCAATCTGAAGCACTGATCCACCTCCGGTATTTAGGGAAGGATCTCTGTTCCCAAGATTTTCTGTAATTCTGTGGCAAACTCTTCAGGGTTTGCACATCTCACTGATTCGTCCAGACCGACAATACGAATATTCAGCTTGCGTTTTTGATATTCCATCTCGAATATTTTGGCTTTCTGTTCTTTATTGATTCGCGTAAGCTCCAACGTTATTTCGCTGAGCTCCGTCTTGATTTCATTGTAGTTCCCCTTCATCTCAGCAGTTAGGTTAACTTTGTTAGCCTCTACTTCATTGTAGATGCGAGTGAAATTGATTCCGTGGGCTTCCACTACTTTCTCCAGAGCCTCGGTGCGTTTATTCTGTGCGTCGGCGTCCGCTCTCAGCGCATCAATTTTGCCTACAATAGATTCTTTAATAGCATCTACTTTTTGAGTTATTATCTTCTCCGACAGTTGTGATTGGAGGATCATTTCCTTCATTATTGTCTTCCCCATTTCCTCCATTTTCCGGATGATATGTTCGGTATCTGCGGAGGTGTTTGATGGGGATGAACTTGAAGCGGCCTCTGTCAAGTCAATATTTCCTGCTGTCCGCTGTACGAATCCTGGGTCCCGCGGCGGGACCTCTTCGACTGGTTTTGGTTTCGCTGGGTCTTTCTTTGGTGACATCTCGATTCTTTTGGTCAATATAGTTAGTTGATAGTCTCAGTTGATATATGCGTCAAGTTTTAAACGCATTAATGGTTTAAAAATATGTTTTTAAAACGAAAAAAATAAAATAACGGGTGAGCAGCTGTGTCACATGCAACCTACTCCATTCTAACGCTAAACCGGAAGTTGTTTTCTAACGACAAATTAAACAACCTAACTAACTTTATTTCAACCAAAAATGCTTAAACAATAATGTAAGTGATAGAAGGGAACTCATTTTGTGCAAAAATGGAAAGTTTGCCAATGTTCATGAGGCAGAATTATTACAATAGCCGATAATATTTTCCCAATGATAAATCCTTATACGGGTGGACCGTGCGGGAAACTAAAGTGACGTCAGACTATACCTCCCTATGGTTACTTTAATTAAGAATAGAACTATACAACTACTGGTTGACTGGATATCATGGATAGATATAGTATGTACCTAGCCTGCTTGATGCAAGCCAGCCTTTTTGGTTTATTAATCATAGACAAAGACAGAAAGGCTTACTTGCATAAAGTTAGCTTTTTGGGTCAATGTCACTGGCATCAGTCAAGTGACAGGTGGTTGTCAAGCAGTTGCTAAGGTGCGCAGAGGGACTATAATGAAAGTCAGCAGTGAGCAAAGCATGAATAACATTTCTTTATATTTTAATGTTGAAAATGTGAATAAATGGCATATATTCTTTGTCATTGGCAAGTGGCCATAGTAGGCCTATAAGCAGAATAATACACTTTGCGACATGTATTACAGTCTCTTGTCTATTTAAACATATATTTTGACATGTCTGGATATATTTATATCTCTATCTATTGATCTATTGATCAATCAGTGATAGGTCAAAAGATAGAGTAATACAGTATATCCATGTATATATAATGTATTAGGACTGTCAAAGTTAGCGTGTTAATAACATGTTATGCAAATGCATATTAACGCCAATTGTATTAATTGTAAACAAATTTAAACATTCAGTCATACCAGTTCATATATCAAGAAAATAAAATTTTGGTGACAGACGTCTTCAGACAAATATTTATTACTAACATGCATTTCTTGATTGATTGATTGATTGATTGATTGATTGATTGATTGATTGATTGATTGAAAACTTTATTAACAGATTGCAGAATGGATACAGTACAGTACAGCTCAATACATACAATTGTTAAGGGGATGCAGACCAGAGAAAGACTTTCGTCTTGTTTACATCAGGGTCCCCCATTTTCAATTCATCATAACATATATGACACACACGACATACAGATTGACAGTACTGCTACATCTATACATTTATGATGACATACCAGATTTGCAAATACAGTACTGTTTGTGATACAAAAAGAGTCCGGAAAAGAGAGTATATATACATTTGACGTAGAAACTGTACATTGGAGGAGGTTGGGTAGGTGGGGTGGGGTTGGTTGGGTAGGGGGGGGGGACTGTACATTGGAGGTGGTTGGGTGGGTGGGGTGGGGGGGGGGGGGGGGGGGTTGGCTAGGAGGGGTGGGGGGGGGGGCACTGTGCAACTGTACAAGCAAAACTGTACATTGGAATATTGACAGAACCATATTGGTAATTTACTGTACATTGGAGGGGGTTGGGTTAGGACATTTACGGGGGCCAGTTTCGAATTGCAGTCTCCCGTAGGTGTTCTTTGAGAGTGGTTTTGAAAGTGGGTAGTGATTCACATTCCTTTACAGCTTTGGGTAGGGCGTTCCACATTGATGTGGCTGACGTTGTTTGAGCCGAATCTGGGTTTAACATGATTTGTGGAGCTCCCTCTGGTGTTGTGATCGTGGTATTCACTGACCTTTGGGAAGTATTTTGACATGTACATGGGTACCTTGGTCGTGTAGTGTATCTTGTAGACCAGGCCCATTGCAAGTTGCTGTACTCTGTCGTCTACTCTAAGCCATCCTAGGTTGTCAAAGTGGGCAGGGGTGAGGTGGGTTCTAGGAGTTGTATGTGTATGTGTCTGTCCCCCAATAGGCTATGCCCAGACAATGAAAATAACCTCTCACATGGTACTGTGTGAGAGGGGGAGAGAAAGAACTTCAGTTGTACTGTACAAAACTATATTAGACGGTAAAAGGTTGGCAAGAGATTAACATTGGACTCCATTCAGTTGGATTTGTGACACTGTTTTGATTCCACATAGTAGAAGGAGATGTTTTTGTGACCCTTTATTTGTGAGGTTGGACACAATTAAACTGTGTGATTTGCTTTAGAAGTGCAAGGGATCCAGGGAATGATCTTTGAGTAATGGAACATTTAGCTGACCTACGTACCTGTTGCATTGAGGTCCATCGTTTGGTTTTAATGCTTAAAAAACAGGGGATGTTTTAGTGAACCTTTATAAGAGTAAAATTGGTGGACACTACATTGTTAAGGAACATTTATTATAAAAAAAATGTATATGCGATTAATCACAGTTAACTATGGACAATCGTGCGATTAATTGCAATTAGGTTGAAACGTGTATTTGTTTCATACAATATAGAATTGTATTGAATTTATTGTGTTTGCACCAATTTATCAGACTGTTCACATAACCCTCTATCTGTTACAATTAACCCTGTCCATGGGCTATGTTGTAACGTTTCAGAACTGTAGATGCTAGACAATTCAAGGTTCAAGTGTCCATTTGTAGCAGAGGTGTGTTTGTTGCTTCTATAAAAACATGATTAATCTAACTCAAATGTTAAATAAATATTTAGTAAAAAATATAAATGTGTTAGGTTGTGCCCTGCTCTCCCCTAAAAACACAGACACCCACACAAAGAACACCCAGTACTGGAGATTATTTAATAAAAAAAAAGTATTACAAAGCGACATACTTAGCATTGTTCGTCAAATAGTATCGAACTTGAGTGCATAGTAGTATAGACATATTAGCATGATAGCTAGCAGTATAAGTATAGTAGCAAATTGCATGATGTCATAACAGCCCAGCTGCAGAACTGATCAGTGCACACCACATTGTCTGCCATTCACCAGCGGCAAGCGAGCGCATACGAAACGTTAAAAACATATCAGACGCAATTATTCAAATGACTAATTTTCATTCGAATGTCAGGCCAGTTGAAAAAGAAAAGAGATCTACTTCCAGACCATGAATATAAAGCTCAAATGACACTTGAAATAAATCACAACTCTTTTAACACGGACAGCCTGCTTCCACTTTGCATGCTAAAAGAGATATTACTTATGCAACACGGTCCTTTCAATAACACCTTCTTTCCACTTAGTGAAGAAGGACAGAAAAAAACTGAAAAACTAACTCGCATAAAATGTAGTTGAGTGGGTGGACAGAGAGAGAGCAGGGAGGAATTAATCTGTGGAAACAAATGAACGTTGAAATCCAAATAAGTGAACTAGGGGGATTGTGGAGAATATGTATAGGGAACAAGCCGAGTGAGATGGAAAATGTTACCTTTTCTTTTGTTTCTTTCTTAGACTATATAAACTGACTGGGGTCAGGAGATCTCATTTATTCAGCACTGCAAGGCACTCATCCAAGCTTAAAGGCAATCTCTGGTGTGACTGGCATGCTGCACCGCAAACAACACAGACTCCAAACTGTTTCTGGACCACATCAGTGTGTAGCACGCATCAGACTTTAAATGTTAAATCATGTGTAACGGATGACTTTAGAATCTCATTTCCAGGGGAAAGGAGGTGAGGTCCGAGAGAGAGAGAGAGAGAGAGAGAGAGAGAGAGAGAGAGAGAGAGAGAGAGAGAGAGAGAGAGAGAGAGAGAGAGAGAGAGAGAGAGAGAGAGAGAGGAGGATGGTGCTGTAGACTGAATTATCATTAAAGTGAAGCACATACCTTTATAGAGGTCGGCCCCCATTGGTCTGGAAGGTTTGTTCTCTATGGTCCTCAAATAAGATTAGCCACAAGGATGAATGAATGAATGAATGAATGAATGAATGAATGAATGAATGAATGAAAACTTTATTAACAGATTGCAGAATGGGTACAGTACAGTACAGCTCAATACATACAATTGTTAAGGGGATGCAGACCAGAGAAAGACTTTCGTCTTGTTTACATCAGGGTCCCCCATTTTCAATTCATCGTAACATATATGACATACATGACATACAGATAGACAGTACTGCTCCATCTATACATTTATGACATACCAGATTTGCAATTACAGTACTGTTTGTGATACAAAAAGAGTCCAGAAAGAAAAGAGTATATACATTAGGCGTGGAAACTGTACATTGGATTGGGTAGGTGGGGGTGGGGGGGGACTGTACATTGGAGGTGGTTGGGTGGGTGGGGGGGGGGGGGGGGTTGGTTAGGAGTGGGGGGGGGGGTTCGTTAGGAGTGGGGGGGGGGTTGGGTAGGAGGGGTGGGTGGGGGACACTGTACAACTGTACAAACAACACTGTACATTGGATTATTGACAAGACCATACTTGGTAATTTACTGTACATTGGAGGGGGTTGTGTTCGGACATTTACAGGGGCCAGTTTCGGGTTGCAGTCTCCCTTAGGTGTTTTTTGAGAGTGTTTTTGAAAGTGGGTAGTGATTCACATTCCTTTACAGCTTTGGGTAGGGCGTTCCACATTGATGTGGCATAATTGCGAAACGTGTTTAGTCCCTTGTTTGAGCCGAATCTGGGTTTAACATGATTTGTGGAGCTCCCTCTGGTGTTGTGATCGTGGTATTCACTGACCTTTGGGAAGTATTTTGTCATGTACATGGGTACCTTGGTCGTGTAGTGTATCTTACTATACAACATAGAAAAGCACTAACATCGTACAACACTGAACAACAGTTATATTTAATATGAAACTAACGTTGTGACTCTTGGTGATTACAGTGTTATAGTGCATGCATGCCTGCTGAGGTACATTATGCTCGACCAAGGCACTGGTATATCAGAACCAGAGTTGGTCCAAGCGCCTGTCTGTGGCTTCCCACTGTTCCCAAGTGGTTAGGATGGGTCAAATGCAGAGGAACAATTTCCCAGTGGGAACTAATAAAGTCAAATTCAACTTAACCTTGTTTTAATGTCTTGGTTTCAAGTTAAGTCAAGTCAAGTGTTCTTTTATTAATCCCCTTGGGAAAATCCATGTGTCATAGCAGCATGGGGGAGGGGGGAGGGGAGGTACAGGCAGAAGAGGTAACAATAGTAATAGTGATGAACATAGAACATAGTAATAATAACAGTAGTGGAATGGCATGATTCAATCAGTCAGTAATAATAGTGATGATAGTGTACATGGTACATATTGTAATATCACACTGCACCAGAGTCCGCGCAGTGTTTAGTATTAAGAGTCAGACAGTCGTAACATTAGCTCTACAGCTATTGGCAGCAGTCGATGCCCACGGTTGTGGAGCCTAATGGCTACTGGTACGAAGGACTGGCCGAAGCGGTTTGTGGTGGCCGAAGCGGTTTGTGGTGGCCGACGTGGTTTGTGGTGGCCAAGGCGGTTTGTGGTGGCCAAGGCTGGCCAAGTCAGTTTCAACAAGCACAAAGGAAATATGCCACTGTATGTCTCTATGTTACAGCTGGCATTGTAGTTCAAATAGCCAAATTTCTTTCAAAGGGGCAGAACATTTTGTCTCGGTCATCAGCATTGATGAAGATAGATTATTGCTATACAGGCAGTGCATGGTCTTAAGTTGACTAAATGTTTGTTTTTAATTAATTCCCCCAAAATATAACCCTGTTAGGAACATGCCAACATTATGGGAAATACGCTTACCGTCTTCTACAGAGTCAGACAGATACCAATTTCCTCTCTGTGCATTTAGTGGAAAGCTATCCGGCTGCAAGCTAGCCTAGCTTAGCACAAATTAATGTAAGCGGATATGGACCACTAGCCTAGCTTAAAACTCCAGGAGAGGTGTTTTTAGCCAACAGCTAGGCTAGTTGTCTATTAATTTGTGCTAAACTAGGCTAGCTTGCAGACAGATTTGCAGCCAGCTTTCTACCCTAATTTCAAGAGAGCTTGATTTGATACCGTCAGCAATAACAGCTTGAGTTCTCCCTGAGAGATAATTATAAAACCAGTTGACAGAAAGCTCATCCTCAAGCTCAAGCCTATGGAAGATAGTTTGTTTATTAAAATATTATGGTCAACAGTGTCAAACGCTTTTGATGAATCAATAAAATGTACCTATTAACAGGTCTGACACTTTAGCTCAGCTGGTTAGTGCGGCCGACTGTGGATACTATGGTCCCAGGTTCAAATCCACTCTGTTACTAGTCAAGTCAAGAGTTTTATTTGTCACGGCATACAAGCATACAGTGAAATGCGGGTGGTCATGCCCGCAGCGATTGTGCAATAATACAAGTAATAAGAATAAGACATTTGTGCAATAATACAAGTAATACGAATAAGAGATAACAGGTATAATGTACATAAAGTTTACAAAAAGCATGGTAAAAGACATGCTAAGGTCCTGCGATAGTGCAATACAATGTTAGCTACGGATGAGGCACTGGGTCTTATGCAAAGCACTATAATACTATAAACTATACGCAGTGGTTCCCAAAGTCGGGGTCGCGACCCAAAGGTGGGCCGCGAGCAGCCACGGGTGGGCCGCGAGATGATTTAATTTTTTTTTTTTTTTTTTTTTTTTGTCAGGCCACTGAACTTAGAAGCAGGCCAGGACAGTGTTTCTAGTTGTATTCTAAAATTATATTCTATTGTATTCTAAAATGTGACTATATGGTTTTATATTAACTTAATAAATAAACAAAAACGAAAAATCTACTTATTTCAACGAACATTTCAAACTAAATAACAGATTATGCACATAAAACGCTGAAAACAACCGAAGCAACAATAGTATTTTAATGAGGCTATTATTATTATCATTATTATTTTGCAACAAGTTAGCCCTCTCATAAATAGCACATATAAATGAATAACTAACTTGAACTAACTTAATAGGATTGAAGTGATATTTGGCTTAAAAAATCGGTCGCCTGGCAAAAAAAAAAAAAAAAAAAGCCCGACGATGTGCATTCTGACGCCTTATTTTCTGGGCCCTGGCCTGAAAAGTTTGGGAACCCCTGAACTATACAATCTATAGTTACAGTACTATGTCCTGGTCTAAACCCTGAAAGTGTCATGGTTCTACCATGGCAGTGCTCCTGCCTCTCTCTGTTCACTCTACCACTCTGCTGCTCTCATTATCGTTAACTATGTGGTGTGCCATGAGACAGCTGATCTACGGTCTGGAGGCAGACTGCATCTGGCTATATAAGCCCGCCCCAAATGTAGAGAAGCGATCGGATTGTAAACTATCGTACCACGTTATTGATTGATTGATTGAAAACTTTATTAACAGATTGCAGAATGGGTACAGTACAGTACAGCTCAATACATACAATTGTTAAGGGGATGCAGACCAGAGAAAGACTTTCGTCTTGTTTACATCAGGGTCCCCCATTTTCAATTCATCGTAACATATATGACATACATGACATACAGATAGACAGAACTGCTACATCTATACATTTATGACATATCAGATTTGCAATTACAGTACTGTTTGTGATACAAAAAGAGTCCAGAAAAAAAAAAAAGTATATACATTTGACATAGAAACTGTACATTGGATTGGGTAGGTGGGGGTGGGGGGGGACTGTACATTGGAGGTGGTTGGGTGGGTGGGGGGGGGGGGGTTGGGTAGGAGGGGTGGGTGGGCGACACTGTACAACTGTACAAACAAAACTGTGCATTGGATTATTGACAAGACCATACTTGGTAATTTACTGTACATTGGAGGGGGTTGTGTTCGGACATTTACAGGGGCCAGTTTCGAGTTGCAGTCTCCCTTAGGTGTTTTTTGAGAGTGTTTTTGAAAGTGGGTAGTGATTCACATTCCTTTACAGCTTTGGGTAGGGCGTTCCACATTGATGTGGCATAATTGCGAAACGTGTTTAGTCCCTTGTTTGAGCCGAATCTGGGTTTAACATGATTTGTGGAGCTCCCTCTGGTGTTGTGATCGTGGTATTCACTGACCTTTGGGAAGTATTTTGACATGTACATGGGTACCTTGGTCGTGTGTAGTGTATCTTGTAGACCAGGCCCATTGCAAGTTGCTGTACTCTGTCGTCTACTCTAAGCCATCCTAGGTTGTCAAAGTGGGCAGGGGTGAGGTGGGTTCTAGGAGTAAGGTCAAGCAGTAGTCTGACCAGTTTGTTTTGAGATGTTTGTAATTTTGTTTTTAGCGCCTTTGAGGTGCTTTGGTACCACCATGAGGTGCAAGCATAGTCGTAGTACCCTTGAATGAGTGCTCATGCTAGAGTCTTCAGGGTATTCTTGTTTACCAGTGAGGAGATCCGGTACAAGAATCGAGTTTGTTGGTTGACTTTTTTTATTACATTGGATGCCATTTTGTCACAGGAAAGATTTGCCTCTAGGATGGAACCCAGGTAGGTAATATCTTCTTTCCTTGTGACAATTGATTGATTGATTGAAAACTTTATTAACAGATTGCAGAATGGGTACAATACAGTACAGCTCAATACACACAATTGTTAAGGGGATGCAGACCAGAGAAAGACTTTCGTCTTGTTTACATCAGGGTCCCCCATTTTCAATTCATCAGGACATATATGACATACATGACATACAGATAGTCAGTACTGCTACATCTATACATTTATGACATACCAGATTTGCAAATACAGTACTGTTTGTGATACAGAAGGAGTCAGGAAAAGGGAGTATATACATTTGACGTAGAAACTGTACATTGGACACTGTACAATATTGTCACCCACTGTAACTGAGAAGCCGTCGGTCTTGCTGAGTTTGTTATTTGAACCGAAGAGAATGGACTCTGTTTTGCCCATGTGTAATGATAGTTTGTTATCAGCGAGCCATATGCAGATTTTGCCTAGTTCTGAGCTGAGGGTTTTTTCAACCTGTAACTTGTTCTTGTCAGAGACCAGCAGGGCTGAGTTGTCCGCCAACATTAAGTCACGTTACTATGTTCTTGTTATCTACTCTGCTTAAGTTGTTCGCCTGGATCTCTTGTTCATCGACCTTGTCCTAATCTCTGTTCTCATCCTCTCTCCTAGCCTATATGGTGAAGACCTAGAGACGCTGGCCTGCTGGTTAAGACCTGGAGACACTGACCTGCAGGTGAAGACCTGGAGACACTGGCCTGCTCACAACCTTGTTCTAATCTCTATTCTCATCCTCTCTCCTAGCCTGCATGGTGAAGACCTGGAGACGCTGTCCTGCTGGTTAAGACCTGGAGACACTGACCTGCTGGTGAGTACCTGGAGACACTGGCCTTGCTCACAAAGTACTGCTCAGACCTACGCCTGGCTGACGACAACTGCTCCTGCTCTCACCTCGTCTGTCTGACTTCCATGCCCCTGTATTAGGGCTGACCCCTATTAGTCGAATAGTCGAATAGTCGACTAATCGGTCGAAAGGAGCCGTAGTCGACTGCCAACCTCTTAGTCTAATACAAAAAATTATTATAATTATTTTTATTTTTATATATATATATTTTTTTATCATTCTTTCCAAAAGAAAAGAGGCCTAGAAGCGTGGCTAACGCTAATGGCACGCATACCAGAGGCTAACTGCCTAAGAAAACAGGCACAGAGGCACTGCAAGAGGATTTCACCCCCCGGATCAATTACAAAATCCTGATGATCACCCATAACTGCATAAACGGACACGCACCCCTCTACCTTCAGGAACTCATCACTCCACAATCCTCCACCCGCACCCTCAGATCCGCAGGTAGCCTGCTCCTTCAGGTCCCCAATACCCGGCTCTGCACCATGGGTGACCGAGCCTTCTGCACGGCTGCACCACGCCTGTGGAACAGCCTCCCCATCCAGCTGAGGGCACCACAGAGCCTGGACTCTTTTAAAGCAGGCCTGAAAACCTACCTGTTCAAAAAGGCCTTTGACTGTTAGCTTTTTATTTTAATTTTCTTGTGCTGTTGTTTTTAAATGTTCTGTTTATACTATGTTTTTAATTAACTATGTTCTATTTTTATCTTATTTTTATTCTGTATTTAATTTTATTTGTTTTACTAATAACTTTTTTTTTTTTTTTAACTATGTTATTATTATTATTATTATTATTATTATTATTATTATTATTATTATTATTATTATTATTATTATTATTATTATTATTATTATTATTATTATTATTATTATTATTATTATTATTATTATTATTATTATTATTATTATTATTATTATTATTATTATTATTATCTAATGAACACACTAGACTAGACAAATATCAAGATGTATCCATCAGTGGACCAATTGCATGCTTTTGCAGAGGACAAGAAGCCTTCCGTTGACTCCATTAAGTACCCCCCACAGCCCAAATGGAACGATAAAAATAAAAATTATACTTTTAAATTTTAAATAAAAAAAAAAATATGTATAGTCTACTATCGGCACATTTTGGCCAATCATAGTCGACTATCCAAATCCTTAGTCGGGGACAGCCCTACCCTGTATATATCCTAGACATTACGAGAACCTCCTCTGTGTATCGACCCCAGTGTTAATTTTGTCAACTAAAATGATGACGATAGATGTTCGTCAACGAAGGTTTTTTTCATGACGACAACGAGACGTGACGTCATGTTATTGAAGACCATGTGACGCTAACGAGACGAAATAGTTTATTAAATATCGTTGACCACAACTGAGGACACAAAAATGTAATTTACAAAAACCAGGACGAAATTTCTCTTCATGTATGTTGATATTGTTGACTAAAACAAGACGAGACAAAATAATTATAACTTTTCTTAATGCCATCGTCCCGACAGAGCAGTGTGACGGGGAGCTCTGTTATTAGCATTAGCTGAAGAGCTATTTGAAAAGCTAGTTTTGGCTTAATGTTACCTTGGCTAAAGTTGGGACTATTCATAATCCAGCTGCAGACCTGCAAGCAAAGTACAGCAAGTTGGCAAAGGAGTATTCCAAGGTAAATCACTTTTTCACCAGTAACGTTACATTGTTTGTATTTCCATCTAGCTCGCGTTAACTAGTGGCTAACCTAGCTCACGCTAATGTGGCTAACTGATCGACCTCTCGCACACAATTAATGACATGTTGCGGGACAGCCATACCGGTGACAATGTTTAGCTTTTAGTGCCAAATGATAAGAGTCTGAGGCGGAGTCTCAAAAGAGAATGTTGAATATTTATTGTGCATTAAAAATCACAACAGAGCCTTTGCTACTACAGTAGCTAACCTAAACGGAGCCTTCTGGAAGCAAGTGCAACAACGTATAATGTCCGTGTGGAACCAATGTGCCAACAACCTTTCCGTGGGTGAAACATAGTTGAGCATAGTTGTCATTTAATGATACTAATACTAATCTATACAATCACCTGTTGTTGAATAAATACCATTACTTTCTAGTTATTACTAAAAAAAACTATATATAAAACAGTAGCTGTAAAAAAGAAAAGAAAAAATAAGTTTTATAATTTATATAATATAATTTATTATTTTTTTTAGTACATTAACTAAAATAGACAAAAATGTCATCCGTTTTCGTCGACTAAATCTAGACTAAAACAAAAAAGACAAAATTGAGACAAAAACTGACTAAACGAAAAATAAATGAAGATGACTAAATATGATGAAAACGAAAAAGGAGCACTTGACACATGACTAAGACTAAAACAAAAATGCCAAAATTAACACTGATCAACCCATGTCTGGACTTAGACCACTCTATAAAATATACCAATGTTGGGTTTTGCTCAGTTCTGCCTACCGTGTCTCCTTGCCTGCACATTGGGTTCCAACCACAACCATGATAGAAAGCTGGGGTTGTAAAATGTTGTAAGCTTCCAGGAAGACATGTAACTGAGAATGAACTAATTATTCTAGGATTTTGGCTAAGCAGCATCATTTTGATATTGAACAATAATGATTTAAGTCATGTGTTTAAGCCTGTAAGTGCTTTATAAACATCACAGTAACTTACTGGTCTAAATTAACATCTGTTGTTAGAATGGAAATAATTAGAGTTCTCTACTACAAAAGGACTATAGTTTACTGAAACCATATCAGCAGGCACTGGTGTGACGGATCTTATTGGTCTACTCTGCGTTGTGTGTTAAATGCTGATGTCCCGAGGGGGAGTCGAACAGGGGGCTCCCGCTCCACGGGCAACGACATAGACCGCTGCACTAAGAAGTGAATCCACTGCTAAGTACCGTACCTATGCGTCTATTAACCCTGTTATGAGGAAGTGAGTTTAACTTCCCAGCCCGCTTACTGCCACAGTCACTTTTCAACACACCTGTTTCTGTGACTGTGGATATACTCACGGGCACCCGTTACACTCACCTCCCTAAACTCACGCCCCTCAGGACATCCGGGTCACGGCACCACTGTGACGGATCTTATTGGTCTACTCTGCGTTGTGTGTTAAATGCTGATGTCCCGAGGGGGAGTCGAACAGGGGGCTCCCGCTCCGCGGGCAACGACATAGACCGCTGCACTAAGAAGTGAATCCACTGCTAATGACCTTACCTATGCGTCTATTAACCCTGTTATGAGGAAGTGAGTTTAACTTCCCAGCCCGCTTACTGCCACAGTCACTTTTCAACACACCTGTTTCTGTGACTGTGGATATACTCACGGGCACCCGTTACACTGGCAGGCAGTCTATCAATGGCCAGAGGATATGAAGTGGTGATTAAAAGCTTTGCACATAAAGGCTAGTTGCATCTCCATGGGAACTCGTAAAGAGAGGACAAGTAATGATCAGATTAAGCTCTTCTGATCATACTAATGCACATATTCCACAATTGCCTAAAATGCATCCAAGTTTGCATTAAGTGAGAGAGAGAGAGAGAGAGAGAGAGAGAGAGAGAGAGAGAGAGAGAGAGAGAGAGAGAGAGAGAGAGAGAGAGAGAGAGAGAGAATGTAGATTGGGAGAGAGAGCGAGAGACTGGAGAAATGGGAGAGGGCGAGAGAAAGAGAGAGAGAGAGAGAGAGAGAGAGAGAGAGAGAGAGAGAGAGAGAGAGAGAGAGAGAGAGAGAGAGAGAGAATGGAGATTGGGAGAGAGAGCAAGAGACTGGCGAAATTGGAGAGAGAGGGAGAGAGAGAGAAAGATACTGGATAAATGGGAGAGAGAGAGCGACTGGAGAAACTGGAGAGAGAGAGAGAGAGAGAGAGAGAGAGAGAGAGAGAGAGAGAGAGAGAGAGAGAGAGAGAGAGAGAGAGAGAGAGAGAGAGAGAGAGAGAGAGAGACACTGGAGAAATGGGAGAGAGGGAGAGACAGAGAGAAATATACTGGAGAAATGGGAGAGAGAGCGACTGGAGAAATGGGAGAGAGTGATGCATCAAAGGACATGAGTAGGATTCAAACTCACACTGACCATTAATGGAATGGATCTTACAATCTTCTGAACCTGGCAGTCGGCTTTCGACTTGGCCATCGTTCCATTACCTGAGTATTAGCAAGTCACTTCAATCAGCACTTAAATCTTTCATGATTTACAGACACAAAGTGACTCACCAGATCCTGGGTTCCAGGAGGCAGAGAGGAAGGGTGGGTTGTGTGATCTTCTACCTTCTCCCCTTCTTCTAAACCTGATGATTTATGATGAGTGGGAGAGATGATGTCATCATAAAGGAACACAAGGTCAGATGAGGCCCAACCTCTGACACACTGGCCTGGTCTGTCATTACTGTATACTAATTTAGACAATTTTAACATATGAAAGGAAATACCAGGGGCATTAAGTTTTTGCTGTCATCTGTTAGTTTACTGTTAGTTAGAGTTATTAACTGTGAGACTGAGGCATGGCCAGAGAGATGAACCAATCATAAATTTGTGAGGCATCCCCCCCCCCCCCCAATATTCCCACAGTTTCTGGCCTTTGTGGATCCCCTTGTGAACCAAATTAAACCATTAATTCCTTCGTAACTCGATTTACGTACTTATTCGGCATTCTCGAACGGCTTGGTATTGTAAATTCTTAGTAGGATTTACGTAGGATTTACGTACTCGAAAAGGCAGTTGTAAATCAAAGAGACCAGTGTGCGCCCATGGTTTCAACAGCTTTCTCTGGGACAAGTCATTGAGGATTCCCGATACTACAGACATCCGTGGAATTTAATAATTATAATGATAATGAATACGACAATATTTGTATCATTAATAATTACGTTTTGCATTTATAGTCCTGACTCAATGAGGCATTGTGAGCATTACACACACAAATAAATAAGATAGCTACTGTCTTCTTCTCTATCATATTATTTATTGTTGGTTTTATTTATTTATTACATCTAAGAGCCAGTGTAGAAACGGCTTGATTGTATGTTACTATTGTACTGACATTTTCACTCTGGTTGGATGACAAACTTATTTTCGTTGTATTGTACTTGTGCTGTATGATGACAATACATTTGAATCGAATCGAATAAAATGTTGGGAAATTATATAAAAGATTATTATTATCATTTGGAGTCGCAAATCGCTGTCGTGCTACGGAGTGTGTGTGTGTCTGTACAGTATACAGTATCAGCTGCTGCATCATTCATTCATCTATTCCACTATATAAGATAAGATAAGATATTCCTTTATTGATCCCCTTGGGGAAATTCAGGCATCATAGCAGCATGGGGGACGGGGATGGGGGGTACAGGTAGTAAAAACAACACAAGCAGTGTAAACAAATAGGTCAATATAATTTACTATCTAACTAACTGAAAAATATATTCACAGTATTCACAGGTGCAGTATGCATAAGGTAGTGTTATCATTTACTATCTACTGAAATATACATTATTCACAGTATCACAGTATCCACATAAGGTGCAGTATGCCTAAGGTAGTGTTATTGTCCTCCTTGGGTTCCTATAAGTCCCAGGTCAATGTCTGGCAGCAGTCGCTGCCCCCTGTTGTGGAGCCTGGAGGCCGCTAGTCGCTGCCCACTGTTGTGGAGCCTGATGGCCGCTGGTATGAAGGACTGTCCGAGGCGGTTAGTTGAGTGTCGAGGGGGTATGAGTCTGTGGCTGAACGAGCTTCTCATCTTGACTAGCTCGTCGTAGAGGGGGTGGTAGGGGTTCTCCATGATGGCAGCCAGTTTCCTTCTCATCCCCCTCTCTGCCATCGCCTCTAGTCTAGGTAGCTCGACTCCCACCACGGAGCTAGCCCTCCTCACCAGCTTGTTGAGCTTGTTGGTGTCCCTTGAGTTTTTTTTTTTTTTTTTTTTTTTTTTTCCTCCATTTTTCCTCCGATTTTCTCCCATCCCAATGTTAGTCGTATGCCAATTCCCAGTCCCTTCCTGGTCGCTGCGCTTTACCCCCCACAGTCAGATCATTTGGGAGAGTGGAGGCTACCACGTGCTTCCTCCGACACACGTCCAGCCAATCACCGCTTCTTTTCACCTGGCAGCGCGGATTCTCATTGAGAGGGCGTAGCGTGTGGGAGGACCACACTATCCCCCTCACGTCCAATCCGCGCTTAGCAGGCGCCCCGACCGAACTGTAGGAGTCGCTGTTTACAACGACCCGGACCCACCCCGCCAGCTTCTCCCACCCTCTGATACAGCCAATTGTATCAGTGCAGACGGCCAGCCAAGCTGGTGACAACCCCGGAGCTGTGAGCTGGATTCGAACAGGCGAACCAAGCTCACAGCTCCGGGGCTGGTGACGAACGCAATCTCCGCTCGACCACCTAACCGCCCTGGTGTCCCTTGAGTTGATGTAGCCTCCCCAGCAGGGCCGGACTGGGGAAATAATTCATACCGGGAGATATAGCGCAAAATATAGCCCCAGTCAGGCCACCTTTTAAGCGGGGGGTCTGGGGGTCCCCCACCAGAATTTTTTTTGTTACAAAGACTTAATTTCCTGCATTCTGGTGAATTTTAGTGCATGTGAATCACAAACTAATGAGCCAACAATTGCTTAGTACAATGTACTGTTATGAACCTCAAATAAAACTGTTGTGGCACCTTCAAAAAGAAAAAAGCAAGAGCACAACATATTTGTCTATTTACTATTATAATACAGTTAACCACTCTCTCCACCTATTCAAACAGAGCAAGAGCACAATACCATATTCACTTTACTGATGCACTACCCATCAACAGTTAAAATAGCCCCTACACAAACATTAAATAACAGACCTTTCATTATTACAAAACTACCTGGCTCACTGCCTGGCTGTTACAGTATTCTGCAGAGTGCCATCTGCCATTCCATTCGCCGCCTCCACTGTCAATCAGTTGTATCGCCTGGTCCCGCCTCCACCAATCACAAGCGGCAGCACGGCTCCATTGTGTGTGTGTGATCCGAGGGAGAGAGTCAGATAGTTCTCCAACTCTGTCGCAGACAGTGAAATCCTGGTTGTTCCCCACCCACCTAGGTTGTCTAACGCCACAACTAGAAACAATGGCCTGGCAAAAAAAAATAAAAAAATAATTAAAAAAAATTTAAATTTCTTTTAAATTTGTTTGTAATCTTTTTTTTTTTATCTGTGCAGGCCAGGCCACCGGGAAAACTCCCGGTGCTCCCGATGGCCAGTCCGGGCCTGCTCCCCAGCATGCCACAGCATAGAAGAGGACGCTGGCCACTACAGACTGGTAAAATGACTGCAGCAGTCTATTGCACACGTTGAAGGACCTGAGTCTCCTCAGGAAGAACAGCCTGCTCTGTCCCTTCCTGTAGAGGGCCTCTGTGTTATCCGACCAGTCCAGTTTATTGTTCAGGTGTACCCCAAGGAACTTATATGAGTCCACCACCTCCACCTCCACCCCTCGGATGGTGATGGGAATCGGGGGGGGCCTCTTCTTGCCCCTCCGGAAGTCCACCACCAGCTCCTTGGTCTTACTGGTGTTGAGTTGGAGGTGGTTGCTGTCGCTCCACCCCACAAAGCTCTCCACCAGGGCTCTGTACTCCTCCTCATCATCGTCGGTGATGTAGCTTATATCACGTGATTGGGGTATTAAGATGCAGCAGGTGAGACAGGCGGCTTAGTGAAGATACTGTACATACACTTGTCAAGAGCCAAGTCGTTCATTATTGACATTACTAAATGAGATGTCATGCTAATATGTCATGTTCTACAGTAGGACTTACTATTATAATACCTACAGCAATAAAACAAATCATTAGAATAATAGAAGCCTACTTTGCTGGGACGATTAATTTCGCACGTATACAATACGTATGTGTGTGCTTGTGCATGTATTTATTTATGGAGCATTTATTTATCCACTCTGGTTGGATGGTGTATTGTCTAATCTCATTTTGAGATCAGTCGCAAATCGCTTCCACGCTACCTGTTGAATGGATCAGCATGGTGCAGGGCAATGCCGAACCTCTGCTGTTTTGCACACGCCTCATTCACCTTATAATATCTGTCTGTATGCAACTTCAATCAACGAGAACGCGCATTTCTGTTGAAGAATGAGTGACGTATTTAATTCGTTGGAACCCAGCTGCGAACGTTTTCCCCCGTTTCACACGTTCAGGAATCAGGAGGAGGATTTCCGTAAATCTGTTGGTACGCAATTTTTACCAATATATTTACCAAGGCACTTAGGAACACGTTTGAGAATGAGGACCACGGTTTGCATCTGCAAATAGCATTTTTAGCGCTGGCCCCACTGGTCCAGCCAAAAACACTACTTTATCAGTAAAGCTGTATTCAGACTGTGGCCATTTAAAAACACTACTCTGGATGGTATCAGTCAAGCTGTATTCAGACTGTGGGTATTTAATCGTATTGGGTTTTAAGTGAATTGTCTGAAAACACTCTAGATTGTTGAACAAAGGATAAATAGACACACTTTGACATCCAGTTTGAAAGTTCTTGGTGAAGGATGGCAACAGTTTAAATTGTGCAAACTTTACCAAAGAACAATCTGCTATAGGGGCAGTAAAGTAATTTGTCTTCCAACATGGCTGGCTGGAACCATTGGTAACCACTTTCAAAAGAAAATGCCAAATTTCTGTTCAGTGGTAGAGTAGTCTGAAACATTGGAAAATCACATTACTGTGTGACTCGTTTACAAGATCCAGTAATCAGACATCAAATAATATTTTTTTTGTATTATACTGTATCTCTCATACATCAACACATAGCATAGCCACCGTTGTTTTGCACATAGCGACAATTGTCTCCACCAACATGGAAGAAAAATGGACATTCCAAACTTTCTGTGCAGAGCCACTCTTGCTGTTAGCAGGTTTTCCCACCATCTCTCACCGAAAGATGATAACATCCGGTTGGCATTCTGAATCAGCATCAGAGACGAGGCCTCGTGACGTTTACCACAGGGACCTCTCAGCCATAAGTCCTGACTGTGATCCTATGGCCGTTATACCAGCAGGCATGCTAATGGCTCAAAGCAAATCAATACTGGCTTTTGCAACTGGATGGTACTAATCCATGTGAATGTAAACCAAGGCGTGGTTTATGAGGTGAGAGATTGAATGTCCTCTGCGCTGCGCAGGGATCATTCTGCTGTTAATGACTTAACTGTCGCTCTCTCACACCAGCTGTGTCTGTACCAGGTTCTTATCTAGAGCAGAAAACCACAGCCCCTTCATCATAGCTGGGAATTACCAGCACTGTTCAAACTAAAGATGTGTTGAGGTAATATGACGACGCGCGTCGGATGTAGGACATGGAATACAGTGATATCTTTAATGGTTACAGAAGAAGGTTTGTGACCAGAAGGTTGTTTGTTTGAATCCGTAAACCAGCTGGGAACATCTGGTTGAGGTCAAGTGGACATAGTAGCACCCCAACCCTTCCATCGGTAACTCCCGTTAAGAGCCTCTGGACCGGAGAATTTAACCTGTGGAGCTGCTCAGTGGCTCAACGGTAGACTGGCTGCACTAGGCAGCTCTAATGCCAACGTGTGTGTTACTGTGTGAGAGGAAAGCAGGACATCGCTGGGAAGTGGATCAAGAAAAAATAACCGTTGTGTCGCTATTTTCTATGCTAATTTTATCTTATTTTACACTGCCTATCAAATTCATGTATCGGTTATCACACTTTTTACTTCTTACTGATGACTATTTTTAAACTGAATCATTTTAAACTATTTTTCACACTTTTTACTGTAACCTTGCTATTTAAATGTTTTACTGTTGTTGTATGTCCGTTCTATTTTATAATTTTGACTATTTTTAAACTTAATCATTTTAAACTACTTTATTATTTGTATTACTGAATAGAGAGCCTATTAGGATGCTAGATCCTAATGTGAAACACTGTGATTTACCATACCCTGCTATGCTCACCCATGTCTGTATTTTTACTGTTGTGAAGCACTTTGAACTGCAACCTCTGTATGAAAAGTGCTATACAAATAAAGTTATTATTATTATTATTATTATTATTATTATTATTATTATTATTATTATTATTATTATTATTATTATTATTATTATTATTATTATTAACACTTTAAGTGCCGAAAACGTGTTTAGGCGTCCTTCCCCGCCATGCTCAAGTTGCCGAGGACGCCGTAACTCGTCTTTAATATATATATTTCAAAAATCTGTGATCGGAATCATATTTTCTATCCGCAGCCTTCACACACAGTTCTGAGCTCCTCTCAAACCTCTAGCGGTTCAAGAGCGCCATCTGGTGGCCGATCGGCAGAAGCGCCAAACAGGAAGTTATGTGGTTGAAGTGCTGATCGTCCATATTACTTCCGGGCACTCTCTATAGGTCCCGGGACTCGATCTCGACACAATACATAGCGATCCGTTGCCAATAACTCGATAAACAACATGATTTGGACGTATATACTATTATACAACCTGGAAATATTAGGAATATTTCAGTTCCACGCTCATCGTCCAACGGCGCGAGGAAGATACGGTAAGATTCAGCGTTATTTTTGAACGTGTTCGATATAAACTGCTCTGATGATCATATCACCCACACTAGATTAATGATATAACGCTGCCCACGGAATTATAAACGATCCCCCGCCCATCCGGTCATCATCAGATGATACGTAGAAACTTCTAGAAGTACGTCCAATTGAAATTTTTGATCTCGCACAGATTCCTACCAAACTGTATTTCATCATCAATATAATGCATTTGTGGCTATAAATCACGTTCTGGAGAAAGCTGCAGAAAGAGATGAAAACATACTTATACTTTAGACCATATTTTACTATGAATATGTGAATGAAAAAGTTTAACGTTGCTACACAATGAACAATACATATAGGACCTTGAATGGGCCCTAATAATGGCAATTTAGCAATAGAATTTAAAAAGTTATAGCCCTGCAAAGAAGGGGAACTTTTCCATAGACAAATAGAGCTGGCAAGGGATGGTATATCATGAATTTAGCCTTAGGCAATCAAAGTGTTAACAAACATCTATGAAGCACTTAGATCAGCAACGTCGCTAACTCAGTCAGCCAGCCAATCAGTCAGTCAGTCAGTCAGTCAGTCAGCCACTCTGCCACCCAGTGGCAGCTCAAAGTTGAAACCATGCAACAAATTGTTATCCACGACAGGGACTGGTCTCGTGTCTACTTCAATCCAGACCTCAGCGCAGACTTGGCGAGACGACACAAGAGCTTCACCACCATCAAACGCAAGCTCCGCGAACGTAAGATCAAGTACTTTGTTCGCTACCACGTCTTCCACCAAAATTCATCAGGATAAGAGAATGTAGGAATTTGAATACTGAGCACTTTATTCAAGATATAACATCTATAAATTGGGACAGGTTTAAAAGTTTAAATTAATTCCATTAGTTGAAGATGCATGGAATTTCTTCTATACTGAGCTTACTAATGTTATTGACCATCATGCTCCCTGGAAGACACTCAAAGTCAAGGGTAGACACTTGCCCTGGATTAATAGTGAATTTATAAATCTGTATAAACAAAGAGATACGGCTTGGGAAAAGCATCGCCTGACAAAGGACTCTGCCGACTTCAATGCATATAAACAAATATGGAACTTGTACAACTAAAACAAGAAATGCTAAATCCAACTATTTAAAATATTGTTTAATTTTAGCAATCCAAAACAGTTTTGGAAGAGAATAAACAGTATAACTAAGAAGTCAACTATAAGTCTCACTCATATTATAATTAATAATGAAGTTGTCAATGATCCCTCATCAATTGCACTTGCCTTTAATCAGCACTTTAATTCTGTCTGCAGACTAAAATTGAATGACTCTTCCTACTCTGATGTGCCTCTTAATAATACCAGATGTAACAGCTCCTTTTCCTTTAGAAGTATTCGTCCACTTGATGTTCAGAAGGTCATTGATGAATCAAGCTTGGGTACTAGCTGTGGTTCAGATGGTATGGAGATCAAGTTCATCAAACTTGCCTCTCATGTATTATCATATCCTTTGTGTTACGGATAGTGTTGTCGGAGGACCCAATTGCTGAACAGAACGAGGATAAGAGGCAACAGACAATACGAGATGTGGAGCCAGGGGTGAATAGTATAAAAAGTCTTTACTTCAAAGGCAGCAGCAAACAAAACAAGGAATAGCTCAGCTAAGACTGGCAGAGGGCAAAATACTAAACAAAGAATAATCTCATAAATGAGAGGAAGTCCAAAGGCACAACACAAATTCACTGCAAGGCAGGCAAAGAAAAATAGAACAACTGACTACAAATAAAACCCTAACAAACTAGACAAACTTTACACGAAAATAAAAAATGGTGGAACAAACAAATTGACACTTAGGAAACGTACTAGGAACACAGGAGAACAGCACATGAACAAGGACGTGGACATCAAACATGGAACCGAAACAATGAACTGACAACAAGAGAAGGGAACACACACCAGATATAGGGGGAACAATTAACACTAGAGAGACAGCAGGGCAATTAGCAAACTGTGTGCTATTGGTGTCTCTAATAATTCTTTACTTTGGTTCAACTCATATCTCCACTATAGACGCCAGTGTGCAGGGCCGGACTGGGGAAATAATTCATACCGGGAGATATAGCGCAAAATATAGCCCCAATCAGGCCACTTTTTAAGCGGGGGGGCTGGGGGTCCCCCACCAGGATTTTTTTTGTTACAAACACTTAATTTCCTGCATTCTGGTGAATTTTAGTGCATGTGAATCACAAACTAATGAGCCAACAATTGCTTAGTACAATGTACTGTTATGAACCTCAAATAAAACTGTTGTGGCACTAGCAATGCTACTCTCTCCACCTTCAAAAAGAAAAAAGCAAGAGCACAACATATTTTTCTATTTACTATTATAATACAGTTAACCACTCTCTCCTGTAAGGGCCTTTCTTTTTCTTTGTTTTATCCCTCTCTCATCCACCCTTTCTCTTTCTTCAACTGTCCATCTTGACATCAACGTTAATTGACTTTCGCTCTACTGTATCTCTCCCGAGTCCCTCACTACCTGGCTCATTGCCTGGCTGTTATTCTGCATCTGAGTGCCATCTGCCCTTCCATTCGCCGCCTCCGCTGTCAATCAGTTGTATCGCCTGGTCCCGCCTCCACCAATCACAAGCGGCAGCACGGCTCCATTGTGTGTGTGTGATCCGCGTGAGGGAGAGAGTCAGATAGTTCTCCAACTCTGTCGCAGACAGTGAAATCCTGGTTGTTCCCCACCCACCTAGGTTATCTAACTATCGCACCGCGCCGCCGCCACAACTAGAAACAATGGCCTGGCAAAAAATAAATAAATAATTTTTTCTTTTTCTTTTTTTATAATCTTTTTTTTTTTTTTTATCTGTGCAGGCCAGGCCACCGGGAAAACTCCCGGTGCTCCTGATGGCCAGTCCGGGCCTGCCAGTGTGTATCATATCAGGGTAAATAGTCTGACTTTTTGATTATGGACAAGGGTATTCCTCAAGGTTCATCTTTAGGACCATTATTATTTTCTATATTTGTTAATGATCTCACCCAGATACCATCTGACTGTCTTACTCAATTATACGCTGACGATACAGTGATTTATTCCTCTAAGTCTGATATCCAACAAATTCAGTATGCTTTACAGACTCATTTTGATGCTGTTCAGAAATGGTTAGCTATTAACAAACTTTTATTAAATAAGAAGAAGTCCTATAGTATGCTGTTTGGTACTAGATCAAATTTGTTGCAAATATCAATTAATTTGTCGATAACATTTTTAGATGGTGCTCCTCTCGAGAATGTCGATGAATATAAGTACCTGGTTATTTGGCTTGATTCTCAACTCACTTTCAAGTCACATATTGATGCTGTGATAAGGAAAACAAATTGTAGTCTGGGAATATTGTATCGTTCTATTAACTGTTTTTCTCTCCAAGTTAGAAAAAGAATCATTACACAGCTGGTACTTCCAATAGTGGACTACGCAGACATAGTCTATCAGAACACCACACTATCAAACCTCCGTCCTTTAAATGTAACTTATAATAGTGTTTGCAGATTTATATTGAGGTGTCCTTATAGAACCCATCACTGTCTTATGTTTGAGTCGTTAAACTGGCTTTCTCCGCAATTCAGAAGACATTTTCATTGGTTGCTTTTTGTTTACAAATATATTTACTTTAATTATCCCCCCTATCTAAAGCAGTTCCTAATTCCATATAGTTCAACTTATCATTTAAGACACACGGATCATCCTTTCTTTATCATACCTCGAACCACTAAAGTTATTGGTCGACTTGCCTTTAAATATAAAGCACCAGCTGATGGGAACAAACTGCCTAGTTCACTCAGATCTCTCACTTCTTACCGGTTATTTAAGTTATCTTTGTTTACTCATCTACAGACTACTTGCACTTGTTACTGATTTACTGTGTTAGGGTTTACATGTTTACAGATCAAACTATAATTTTGTATGTGTTTTATATGGGAACATATATATATATATTGACGATCCTCTTGGTTTTGTATGTTTTGTACCTTATGTTAAGGACCCCCTCGAAAACGAGATAGCATATCTCAAGGGGTTTATCCTTCAAATAAATTTCAAATTTCAAACTCTTTGCTCAGCGCGTGTTTTGTTTGGGGGAAACACCTCCTGTGTTATTCCAACATGTCTAATTAAGTCAGAATGATGAAGAAGGAGAATATAAATGTTCTTGCCTGTAGTGTAGCGGATGCAAAGATATTAGCTTACTTACAGAGTCCATGGTCAGAGTTCTGTTCAGTTTCCGAGCAAACAGGAAAGCAAACAGGGTCCCGTTTCCGCTGTTTGCCTCCTGTATTTTTTTTTTATCCGCTTTTTCTCCTCCTGTTTTTCTGTATTTTCCTCCCATCCCAATTTAGTCGTTATGCTAATTTCCCCTCCCCTTCCTGGTCGTTGCGTGCATGTGCCCCCCACTGGTCGGTCTAGGGAGCCCTGAAGTCTATCACATGCTTCCTCCGATACATAGGAGACAGCCAGCAGCCTCTTTTCACCTGACAGCGCGGACTCTCATTGGTGAAGAGTAACGCGTGGGAGGTCACACTACCTTCACCATTTCTCTCCCTCGCTGTGCAGGCGCCCTGACCGACCTGTAGGAGTCGCTGTTTACAATGACCAAATTACCACCCACCGGCTTCCCTCCCGCTGACACCGCCAATTGTGTCAGTATGACGGCGGGCCAAGCCGGAGGCACCGCTGACAGCCGGATTCTATACCAGTGTCTCTGCGATGGTAGACAGATGCTTAGTCCGCTGTGCTACCCGGCCGCACCTGTTTGCCGCCTGTCTAAAACTTCCCGGTACCCTCGGAACACGGCCAGAAGTCGGTAACTAAACCTTGCTTTGACTACAACCACTGGCAAGTATTTCATACAACCATAATGTCCAAATATCCGAACCATCCCTTTAAGCTGTTCAGTTGACCCACAGGTCTGTGACCATTCATTTAATATCATGAGGTCAATTCACAAAATAACTCTACGGGCCCCAAGTCACCTTTTTCAATTTCAGCTGAAGGAAGGAGCCGAGGCAGAGAGACACCGGAGACCAGACAAACAGGAAAGAAATAAAACCCCGGTTTCTCCCCACGGTGCAGTACGGCTGCTCCACGCTATTGGCTGGGGGTTGAGAGATGATGCATGATGATGATATGATGAAATAACCAGAAGGCATTTGATGGACACTGTAATCCAAAGTGTTTTGACAACATCCAGTTTCAGAATACTCAGGGAATGGAACCTCTAATCCTGGCAGTGCTAGTGCCTTACTCTACCCACTGAGCTACAGAGGGAATGGAACCCCTAACCCTGGCAGTGTTAGTGCCTTACTCTACCCACTGAGCTACAGAGGGAATGGAACCCCTAACCGTGGCAGAGTTAGTGCCATGCTCTACCCATTGAGCTACACAGGGAATGGAACCCCTAACCCTATTATTGTTAGTGCCATGTTCTATCCATTGAGCTACACAGGGAATGGAACCCCTAACCCTGGCAGCGTTAATGCCATGCTCTACCCACTGAGCTACACAGGGAATGGAACCCCTAACCCTGGTATTGTTAGTGCCATGCTCTACCCACTGAGCGACACAGGGAATGGAACCCCTAACCCTGGCAGCGTTAATGCCATGCTCTACCCACTGAACTACACAGGAGCAAGTTCAACACCTAAACGTCAACATAGTTGTCCATTGTCAACACCACGCACACCACACAAGAGACTCTGGACATTTTGAATCTGTTAAAATAAAAAATAGGGAAACAAGTCCAGGCACGCACTCCAAAAAAAAGGTTTTTCACATTTATTGGCAGCCTGAAATCATATGACGTTTTGGTGTGAACACACCTTCTTCAGAATGGCTTGCATGAAGCATGAAGGGTAAATGACCAAGTTTATACAAGTCAAACAGGAAGTGACAACATAGGAAGTGACAACACATTCCAACAAGAGATCTGCACAAGATACAAAATACCACTTACTGTACAAGCACAACCTTTTCAGAAGCATGTAAATCACAAAGATATATCTATATATATTATACAGAGTAGGCCTACATCTTAAACTGAATTATAAACACTCATGACCCATAGTAGCCGTCTTTCAATTATAAATATAAAGAATGATAAATAAAAATAATTAATAAACAATCGAATGAAATTAAATAATCAAATGAAACAGGTCAAAACATTTTCCTCATTGACGCCTCTAGGCTCTAAACAATCCAGAAAGTGAATATAAAAGCTTTCCCTTTGTAGCAAGAGCCTGTCTCTGTCACCGCCTCTTGGCGGTCTCAAGACTTGCTCTAGTCTAAACCCATGTGTTTTAAGCCAGAAATATCATGTCCTAACTTATTAAAGTGCCTTGCAACTGTCTTAACTAATCTGTTCAAATAAAATTGTAATGTTTTAGATACAGAAGGAATATTAGTCAGCATGGGAATGCTAAGTACTCGCTACTGTAGGGGAAATACTAACTGTGGAGCTGTGTAGAGCAGGCTGCAATTGGTCCATCTCTCTCTCTCTCTCTCTCTTTCTGTCTGTCTCTCTCTCTCTCTCTCTCTCTCTCTCTCTCTCTCTCTCTCTCTCTCTCTCTCTCTCCCTCTCTCCCTCTCTCTCTCTCTCTCTCTCTCTCTCTCTCTCTCTCTCTCTCTCTCTCTCTCTCTCTCTCTCTCTCTCTCTCCCTCTCTCTTGACCTGTGCTCCAGATCGGCTGAGTGCAGCTCATGCAGCGATGGCCCTAAGGACCCCTGCTGACAACAGCAGACTTGAAATGGGTTCTGGGCCCGGTGCCAAAACTACAATAGCCCTGCCAGGGAAAACAGGGCGGGTAGTGGAAGGGAAGACCGGCGCATTTTAATGTCTGTCGCTGATGTGAAGTCACAGCTTGGAGCGAGCCGTGCTCAGTGAACGTCCCACCGCTCGGAGCACGGACACACAGAGACAAAGCCATGCATGCGCTCATAGACACTCTCACACACACACACGCACGCACGAACGCACGCACACACGCACGCACACACGCACACACACACACACACACACACACACACACACACACACACACACACACACACACACACACACACACACACGATATAAACATCGGCTCACAAACAGACAGTCACACATTGATGTACTGGAACACAGAGACAACTGGCCCAAACTGAGCAATAATGCAGTATATGCTGTATATAATATATTATATATCTATTCTTACCATATATATCTGTACATCTGTCTGTACATACCTGCATATTAGGGCTGTCCCCGACTAAGGATTTGGATGGTCGACTATGATTGGCCAAGATTTGCCGTTAGTAAAAAAAAAAAAAAAAATGTATAGGCTAATAGGCTATTATTTATTTAATTTTAATTTTATTTGTATCATTCCATTTGGGCTGTGGGGGTGCTTAATGTCTGAAGGAGTCGACTGAAGGCTTCTTGTCCTCTGCAAAAGCATGCAATTGGTCCACTGATGGATACATCTTGATATTTGTCTAGTCTAGTGTGTTCATTAGATGGGTGAAATCCTCTTTCAGTGCCTCTGTGCCTGTTTTCGTAGGCAGTTAGCCTCTGGTATGCATGCCATTAGGGTTAGCTACGCTTCTAGGCCTCGTTTCTTTTGGAAAGAATGATACATTTTTTTTAAATTTAAATGTATAAATATATATATATATATTTTTTTGTATTCGACTAAGAGGTTGGCTAGTCGACTACGGCTCCTTTCGACTGATTAGTCGACTAATCGACTAATAGGGGTCAGCCCTACTGCATATAATAATTTTTACATACTATATCTCTGTACATATTCCTTACCTACTCTTACTAGTTACACTGCTGGCCAGTATGACTTACTACCGTAGTGTCTTTATACCTGTATCACTGTACATATGAATACTACAACTCTACATCTGATTAGCACTATTACTCTGTAGTACTAATTAATATATTTTATACCTGGTTTAATCACCTGTACATTGTATATTGCTGTTGCACTTTACTGTTACATTTGCACTCTGGTTGGATGCCAAACTTATTTTTGTTGTACTGTACTTGTGCTGTATAATGACAATACATTTTAATCGAATCGAATCTAACCTCAATATTGATTTGATCCAATTTCAATGGATAATGATGGAAATTAATCCTAGGTGGCGTGAGGCTGAGGATAGGGACGATTTGACCAGCTATCATAGTTGTTTTAACGACCACGGAGGACAAGGTTATTAACAGACTTATATTAACTTGTAGAAAATAAATATAATATGTGATGTTTGATATTGGCATGACATTTAAAAAGGGCATCAGTACAAAAAACAAAGCTGCTAAATCTTGTAACAAAGTAAATGAGGCGTTCACAATGAAGCCCCTTTTGCAGCCTTCTAGGGCTGCTCGATTATGGCAAAAATCATGATCACAATCATTTTGATTGATATTGAAATAATTTGTTATCTACAAGTCTTCTTTTACAAGCTACCAAAGTAATTTTCTAAATAACTGGAGAATGTGCCGTGTTTCCCTCATGAAACTACTGTTTGGGCTTGGGGGGGGGGGGGGGGGGGAGCACACTGCGGTGAAGGAAGGGTGTGGTGCACTTAACAAGACAAAGTGAGAGCAACACAGCATGCAACAATAATAATTTTATCTCGATTATCTTTTTTTTATTGATCGTGAGAAGCCCAAATCATTATTTTTATTGAAACTTGATTAATTGCCCAGCCCTAGCCTATTCCACATTGCAAGCAAGTCTATTACCAGTTTTTCTCAGTCACTTTGGTGCATTTCTCACATCACTATTTACATTTGCACAACAGTTAGTGCATTTCTCAAAATAATTAGTACAAACTGCAAAACCTAGTTGATAACCTGCAAAAAGCATGTCACTTGCTCAAAATGGATAGTTCATTCCTCAAAAGCAAGTATTCATGTCAATGAAAGTGTCATCAAAATGAAAAATCCTGACACCATTGTTTATGAAAAAGATAGTCAAATGGCTTTGCCATGTTTTCATTATGACAGTTCACTCTGTAAGTGTTTTCCAATGCAAAAAAAGTCAGATCTTGGTGACACTTCCTGAAAATGCTCAAGACAGCACTATACACAATTTCCACAGCCATTTTAAATCTACAGTTACACATTACTGTATTTAGTGAGGTAAATGAGTACAAGACACTGAATACGTATGTTTCACATTTTTACTGCATATGCTCTTTGCAATTCTAATTTGTTCACAGCATTGTGCAAAAGAATAATACAAACTAATTTACAACAAACATAAGAAACACCCTTTGGGTAGAGTGTGCACAACTGTAAACAATAATTGCAGTACATATTGGAACTGAATTGGAACATACAACATACACAGTACTGTAAATCATTACAGTAATTCACATCCAGACATTCCTGTCTGTCTGGCCACATATTTTCATCGACATCACAGTGAATATCATCCCTGGCAGCGAGGAAAGCATCTCCTCAAGTGGCGAATCCACCCTCTGCAGGACTGTGCTGTGATGTCATCACATGCTGCATCCATGGCCGCTAGCAGGGCCATTTGGGCCATTTCCACCTCCAGGCAGAGAAAAACTCCTCTATTAGATTCAGGAATGGGGAGTAGGGAGGGAGATATTCCACCAGCATCCTTTCATGTGCTGCAAACAACTGTCTGACTGATTGATTGATTGATTGATTGATTTATTGATTGATTGATTGATTGATTGATTGATTGATTGATTGATTGATTGATTGATTGATTGATTGAAAATGTTATTAACAGATTGCAGAATGGGTACAATACAGTACATACACACAATTGTTAAGGGGATGCAGACCAGAGAAATACTTTCGTCTTGTTTACATCAGGGTCCCCCATTTTCAATTAATCATAACATATATGACATACAGATAGACAGTACTGCTACATCTATACATTTATGACACCACCAGACAAGATCTGAGTGGTGAATACGCACATTATCCATTAACATACTTGTTCAGATGGTCTCCATTTAGAACCCCTCTCATTCTCAGGGATTAAGTCCCTGTAAAGAGTGTCTAAAAAAGTTAGCAGATGTTGTGTGTTGTATGGACCAAGACGGGGTATATGGGTGAGGACGCCGTTTTCTGAGATGGCTGCACACATTGTAATATTCCCTCCTCATTGCCCTGGGACATCAATTGTTGCTCTCTGTCCAACGCGATTCCTTCCACGCCTTTTACCTTTTTTTTACCAGATTGAAAGCGGCCTCATCAACATATATGAATGTGTGCAGCGATTCCCTGGCATCCAGCTCCAGTACACGCTTTATCCCAGAGGAGAGAGAGAGAAAAACTATAAAAACATTTCCTGTGTAACATAATGCATTTTGGACAAAATATTGTGCAGTATGAACTGTCATGTAAGTCAAATCAAATCAAATCAAATTTATTTATAAGGCCCGACAACACGTTAATGGGCCGTACAGGTCTTCTTTAAACAAGTCAAGAAGAAAACATAACAATAAGTCAAGAACAGAACAAGAACACCATAAGGTCCAAAAAATTTAAGATAAATGCAAATAAATGAAAGAATGCAAGCACTCCCAGAGATACCCCACGCGAAGGTAAGGAAAAACTCACTAAAACCTAACAATAGGGAAAAAAGCTCCACAGACAGTGTGGAGGAGAGAAACCTTAGAAGGGCCATTCAAGGGGGGATCTCTCTTCTTAGATGTTGGTGATAGTAGTGTTGCAGACGGACAGTTGGTAAGCATGCACTCATGTGTGTAGTGAAACACAGATGAGTGCATGCAATAGCAACTGAACATTTTGAAAGATTAAAAATAGAGCTAATAGCGATAGCAAATGAACATTTTGAAAGATTAAAGATAGAGCTGATAGCGGATCTATTTGAGGCACAGGGGCGGCGCAAAGAGGGTCACGTCCTCCCTGTCTTAGTCACGGGACATTTAACACTCCGGTCATTGCTCAGGGACAGCCGGAGACAGGGAGATAGGGCAGAGAGGGTCGCGAACTCCCCGACATCATCGCGGGACGTCCGGCACTCCGGTCATCACTACGAGACCTCCGGAGACAGGGGGGCACGCAGAGGGGGTCGCAACCTCCCGGCCTTCATCACGGGACGTCCGACACTCCGGTCAACACTCCAGGACAGCAACTCACAGGGGGACAGGGGGACGGGACAGGCGTTAGACAGCTCATGTGATTGTAGTGGGCGGACTGCATGGCACTACACAAAGTAACCAGTTTAAGGCACTGACCATTAGAGTAAGCATAGAACACATACATGTTGTACCTGTACATAGTGGTGACAGGTCTCCTTCACTCTTTCGCTGTTCCGGTCAAATGGCACATTGTACTACAATTGTTTCATGCCTATTTAATTTCTCCTGAGCACTCTGTCAATTGTAGTGATTGAAACGGATTCAATATTACCAAAGATATTGTCATCCTCTATAACAGCGATTTGTATCTCTCTCACAGGGGTGTAAAAAGTACCCAGAAATTATACTTAAGTGAAAGTATGGGTACCTTCTCAAAATCTTACTCAAGTAAAATTCAGAGTATCAGGCTAAAAACACACTTGAGTAAAAGTCAAAAAGTTTCTACTTTTAAATGTACAATACAGTACGGCTCAATACACACAATTGTTAAGGGGATGCAGACCTGAGAAAGACGTTTGTCTTGTTTACATCAGGGTCCCCCATTTTCAATTCATATAGACATTTATGACATACACAACATACTTGACATTTATGGCATAGGGACATATAGGTATTTAGTACTGATACATTTGTGACATAAACGGTATTCAAATATACAGTACTGTTACCCCTAGATCCTGACAGAGTATATACATATGATGGGGAGGGGACTGTTCATTAGGAGGGGGTGGGTGGGAGAGAAATATACATACGGTGGGGTGGAGACTGTACATTTGGAGGGGGTGGGTGGGTGGGAGAGAAATATACATATGGCGGGGAGGGAATATATACATGCGGTGGGGAGGAGACTGTCTATTAGGAGGTGGTGGAGGGTTTGGGCATGGGTATGGGCGGGTTAATTTTCCATTGATGGGGATTTGATTTTAAAGAGGAACTATTTTACTATTTATTTAACTATTTGGGCACTTTTACACAATTCCTGTGAGTCTATGGAACATCTCTGTAATTATATATTTTTTTTAATTCATTGTTTTGTATTTCTAATCAAGTACTCAAAAACAGCATTTTTCTACCTCAAGATCTTAAGCCGTTTTGAGGCTGGGCTCCAACCACTGTAACCCTAACCCTAACCCTGCCACATCAACTGCCACATTATTATGCAGCTGAGACATCTCTGACATCACAGATCAGCACATTTTCAGATGACTCAGTTCAGTGAGGGTGAATATTGTGAGAGGAGAATTGGAAGAATGCGCCAATATGAGAATTAGAGACATAGATCCTATTAATATAAGTCCACATAGCTAGGATAACAATGCTAAACACTGAAAAAGGCCATTTATAAGATAGTTCCCCTTTAAATAAAGTGCGGCTGCAGGATTAATAATGTTAATGTTAGTTCGGCCAGAGAAACAAATATACTAATTAAAATGTAACTGGTGGTTGACTGTGTCGAACTGCAGATAGGTCTAGGAGAATCAGGACAGAGGAGAGGCCTTTCGCTTTTGCCAAGTGGAGTGCCTCTGTGACCGCAATGAGGGCCGTTTCTGTGGAGTGACCAGTTCTGAATCCTGACTGGTTAGGGTCTAGAAGGCCATTATGTAAGAGATAAGCAGTAAGTTGGTTGGATACAGCATGTTCAAGTGTTTTAGAAAGGAAGGAGAGAAGAGAGACAGGACGACAGTTGCCTATGACGGTGGGGTTCAAGGTTGGTTTTTGACTCTGGCTTGTTTTAGGGAGGTGGGGACCACCCCCGAGTTGAGTGAGGAGTTGATGGTTGCAGTTAGGAATGGGAGGATGTCTGGTGCTATGGTCTGGAGGAGTGGGGAGGGTAACTGATCCAGCTGGCATGTAGTGGGACGGTTCGACGTTACCAGTTTCAGGGTCTCGGCGTCTGTAATGGGAGAGAAAGATGACAGAGTGAAGGATGAGGTTCTCGATTCAGTATTTGGAATGGGTGGGGGTTGGGAGAATGAGCTGCGGATGTTCTCCACTTTAACTACAGTAGGTTAGTGTGACTTGACTTCCACACTGCAAGCAAGTCTATTAACTACAGTAGGTTAGTGTGACTTGACTTCCACACTGCAAGCAAGTCTATTAACTACAGTAGGTTAGTGTGACTTGACTTCCACACTGCAAGCAAGTCTATTAACTACAGTAGGTTAGTGTGACTTGACTTCCACACTGCAAGCAAGTCTATTAACTACAGTAGGTTAGTGTGACTTGACTTCCACACTGCAAGCAAGTCTAGTAGGTCATTGTGACTTGACTTCCACACTGCAAGCAAGTCACTGTCAACGTTGTCATTCACTTCTTTGTAATTTCCCCCCCTTACATCGTCAAAAGAAAAATGCTACCTGTGCTACATTGTATAAAAACTTGCTACATTGTATCAGCCTGGAAGTAGGACACGCCAGTGCGTCGTCATTCATGCGTGTTGTTTTGATGTGAACGGCACAGTTTCAGAACATTTACAATCAGACGTCTTGGAATTCCTTTGCCAGCTGAACTGGCACCACCTGAATTTCCCCAAGTGGATCAATAAAGGAATATCTTATCATGGCTTACCTCTGATTCCAGAGCGCCAGCATGCTATCTAAAATCACACATGGGGGCGGAATTAATGAGGGGCATAATGAGGGGTCTTCTTTATGGCAATATTGCGAGATCTCTGTTTAAAAGCGGCTTGACATTCACTGAGAAGCTGAACACTCCCAGCATAGCACATTACAACACTGACCAAACAGAGATCTTTATTTTAAATAGGGCATATAGAGCACTATATGATGCTGATACAATCAGAAAGAGAGTTGATTGTTCACGTGAAGATTCACTCAAACTGAGGAATATATCGTCAGACAGAATGTTAATTTGGCATTAAATTGATCATGTCACATGTATCGATGAGGAACTCTTACATAATATTAGGCAGAAGAGAGATATCATTTAAATGACATCATCAGCAGTGACCTGAGGGAGGAGCTGTCTGTGGTCTGCAGGGAACATGGGCTAAACTGCTTACAATAACATGAACACTCACTTGTTTAAACTCTTAAAGGAACGTGGGCTGATTTAGTCAGAACTGCCTGCTTGCAAACACATGAACACTCATGATAGAAATATGACTCACAAACTCAACCAATATCTTTTGAGCCTACAAGATCTTTCTCAAGTTCACAGGTCACTGGAGCAGCTCTAGGGTTTCTCTCTTTAACATGAAATATTTAAACCTTTAAAATCTTCTGTATTGAATAGCTTTTAAACATGCACATTTTGTAAATGTGATTTGATTTAGCTATATCTTACTGAAAATGTTTAACTATTTTTAAGTATGTGATCCCTGGCTTACCTTCATACATACAGTAGGATCCTGAGATCTTTCATCTTTAGCTGTTATTCTTTAGATACAAATTAAATCAACCACTGAAAAGGGATTTAGGAGGTAGAGAGACAGACCATTATAGGCTGAATATGGCAGAGCTTAAAAGACAAAAAGTCTTGCTCCCATCTTCACTATGTGCAATTAGTGCCTGGACCTCGCAACTCACGGGCTGAAGAGTGTCTCCTCCGGACTGCCTCCGCCTCCATCTTCAGCCCCCGACTGGCCTCTCTGGCCCTGGGGGGAACCTGGGGGTGTCGACGGAGCAGTTCAACCTAGAACCGAAAGCCTCATTATGCTTTGAATACCATTTAGGGCAGGCTACATAGCTCCAAAACATTTCCACAATTTCTTGAACTCTCCATCTCATCAAGCCCTTGTAGAGGAAGCCCTAGCTTGGCAAGATGAAGCACCATATCAACAATAGTGGCTACAATAGTAGATGCACCAGCCGTTGCCCCTGTGTTGCGGTGCTGCTGGCTGCCACCTGGATTACAGGTGGGTTTATCTTTTGCCATGAAAAATGTCTGTACCTAGCTATAATTTTAAAGAAACTAGATTAGATTAAAATGTATCGTCATTATACAGCACAAGTACAGTAGGCCTACAGCAAATTTAAATTAACACTAGCTAGCTACAGTATAATTTTGATTAACAGTAGCTTGCTATTGAAGTAAAATGCACTTTTTCTAATATTGAATCTATTGTGAATGGACAGTTATTTCACATGTCACTTTGCCTGCTGTTTACTATGGCTGCAGTACACCCGCGTATGACACACTGCACCTGTACGCTGCAGTACACCCGCGTATGACACACTGCACCTGTACGCTGCAGTACACCCGCTTATGACACACTGCACCTGTACGCTGCAGTACACCCGCTTATGACACACTGCACCTGTACGCTGCAGTACACCCGCTTATGACACACTGCACCTGTACGCTGCAGTACACCCGCTTATGACACACTGCACCTGTACGCTGCAGTACACCCGCTTATGACACACTGCACCTGTACGCTGCAGTACACCCGCTTATGACACACTGCACCTGTACGCTGCAGTACACCCGCTTATGACACACTGCACCTGTACGCTGGGCCATGCAGCGCAAAATGAATGCACAGTGGCTGTTCTATAACCTTGATTCTATTGTGAATTGTCTATGTTAGTTCTCAGGTCACTTTGCACAGTGTGTAGCTCAGAAAGCTACATTACAGTCCTTGTCCTATATACCCTGGACAAGACAAGACAATAGCCTCTTGTACCAAGTCGCGCTGAAGACTGGTGTAATGATGCAAGCCAGTGTTTATCACCCCAACCCCCCCCCCCCCCCCCACACACACACACACACACACACACAACACACAAGCCAGGGTTTATCACCCCAACCCCCCCCCCATCGCCACACACACACAAGCCAGGGTTTCAACAAGGTTTCAGTAGAGCTTCAGTAGAGCTTCAGCAGAGCTTCAGTAGGGCTTCAGTAGAGCTTCACTAGAGCTTCAGTAGAGCTTCAGCAGAGCTTCAGTAGAGCGTTAGTAGAGCTTCAGCAGAGCTTCAGTAGAGCTTCAGTAGAGCTTCAGTAGAGCGTTAGTAGAGCTTCAGTAGAGCTTCAGTAGAGCTTCAGTAGAGCGTTAGTAGAGCTTCAGCAGAGCTTCGGTAGAGCTTCAGTAGAGCTTCAGTAGAGCTTCAGCAGAGCTTCAGCAGAGCTTCAGTAGAGCTTCAGTAGAGCTTCAGCAGAGCTTCAGTAGAGCTTCACTAGAGCTTCAGTAGAGCTTCAGCAGAGCTTCAGTAGAGCGTTAGTAGAGCTTCAGCAGAGCTTCGGTAGAGCTTCAGCAGAGCTTCAATAGAGCTTCAGCAGAGCTTCACTAGAGCTTCAGTAGAGCTTCAGCAGAGCTTCAGTAGAGCTTCACTAGAGCTTCAGTAGAGCTTCAGTAGAGCTTCAGCAGGGTTTCAGCAGAGCTTCAGCAGAGCTTCAAATGGTAAATGGACTGCATTTTGCTTTTATCCAAAGTGCTTTACAGCTTATGTCTCACATTCACACACATACAGTGGAGGCCACCATGCAGGCTGCCGACCTGCTCATCGGGAGCAGTTAGGGTTTAAGTGTCTTGCTCAAGGACACCTTGACATGTTGCCGGGAGGAGGTGGAATCGAACCTTCCGATTACCAGACGACCACTCTACCTCCTGTCGCTTCAGTAGGGCTTACTACTTTATAGTGACGTTGTGATGTTTTCTACAGTAGGGCTTACTACTTTATAGTGACGTTGTGATGTTTTCTACAATAGGGCTTACTACTTTATAGTGACGTTGTGATGTTTTCTACAGTAGGGCTTACTACTTTATAGTGACGTTGTGATGTTTTCTACAGTAGGGCTTACTACTTTATAGTGACGTTGTGATGTTTTCTACAGTAGGGCTTACTACTTTATAGTGACGTTGTGATGTTTTCTACAGTAGGGCTTACTACTTTATAGTGATGTTTCTGCATAAAGATGCACTTAAAAGTATGTAACTTCATTAAAAGTGTGAAACTGACCATTCTCAAAAATGTATTATGATCTATTATGTTGAAACTATTATTTCATCTGATCCCATGGGAATGCATCCATTATGTTTTACTTGTATATACCAGAAATCATTCAGTGAGAGTAGGTTTCTGTTACATTCCCAGGCCCGGCCCTGGCTGGGCCGGGCCGGGCATGAGAATGACAGTGGACAGTTCTCTCCTCCTGACATTGGCTCCCTACCTCCCTCTGGCGACCTAAGCCCGATGGTGCGGTCGGCCATCTTATGTTGGTTTCAAATAATTGAGTGGATTTCTAATTATTTGTTATCCTGGGCCATTCCTGTCTGTGTTTGATGTCGTCCCCCTGTCTGGTTGTTGTGTGTGTCTTGCCTTTGTGTTTAGTTGTCTTTATGGTGTCTATGCTTTTGTGTCTAGGTTGTGTTTGTGATTCCGTGTTTTAGACTAGCCTGGCCAGGTGTGGCCAATTGTAATTAGTCAGTGTATATATGTGTGTTCAGTCTGCTTCTCTGTGTGGTGACATTACTCCTCCGTTCCCTCTGTTCCTGTCGACGTCGTCCTCACCCTGTAGCGTTGTTCTTGTCTAAGTAGGTGTTCGATAGTATTCTGTTTTGTTGCCTTTTATGTTCGTGTTCACAGTTCGTTGTTCATCAGTGCCAGCTCGGCTGAGTCTGTTTTGTTCTTTTGTAACGTGGCTTGTTTACCGTGGTCTGCAAATACATTTGATTATTTACTACTACTTCGTCTCTGCCTCCTGTCTCGACATCTCCTCCCTCTGCAATTGCGTCCTCACCCTCTCAGCACCCCTAGCCCTAACAGGTTTCAAGGTTTCAATACATTAAAAGAAAAACATTCGAGTTTTAGTGGGACAGAGCTAACCCGAGTCTTCATGCTGCGTGGGACGCGTCTATGCCAAATACAACGCAGTTCGGTTTCCGGGTTCCTCTGATTGGCCACGACGCCCACGTGACCCTGCGCTAGCACGCCCCCTAATCCACGCCTGCCGCTACGCCGCGCCAAGCTCCTCTGTGTGTTGCAGCGAATCATTAAAGAAATATACTGTTAACTGGAATATGTTGTTTCTTTACACATATGTTGGATTATGTAATTGGTTTGTCATGACAAACCAATAAAATCGCTACTGCGTTGTACATCAGGGTGAACGCTGTTGGTAACACCACCCACTTCAATGACAGAGCTCTTGACTCAGAGTGGCGTTGCGCGTGATGCGCGACAATATTATAAAATACAATATTATAAAGCACTTAGCAGCACTTAGCACTTTAAACTTACCAGAACTTTAGCACGCGGAGGCGGAAACAGGCTTCGACAGCGACTTTACCAATGACAAACCAATTACATAATCCAACATATGTGTAAAGAAACAACATATTCCAGTTAACGGTGTATTTTTTTAATGATTCGTTACGGCGTAGTCAATACTTCCATGCGTATAAATTGAGGAAGTTGAGAACACACAGGGACCTCTGCCGCTCTGCATATAAATTGAGGAAGTTGAGAACACACAGGGACCTCTGCCGCTCTGCCGCGCGCTGCAACACACAGAGGAGCTTGGCGCGGCGTAGCGGCAGGCGTGGATAAGGGGGCGTGCTATTGCGGGGTCACGCAGGCATCGTGGCCAATCAGAGGAACCCGGAAACAGAACTGCGTTGTATTTGGCATAGACGCGCGTGGAACACTCACTCTAGTATTGGTTGGAGCCTGGCCCAGAATGCACCACCCCACTCCTTACAGAGGTATGTATGCATGTGTGTGTGTGTGTGTGTGTGTGTGTGTTCCACTGAGAACAGTGTACACAGAGAATCTGCTCTCACACCTATGGCCACTAAGGAAAGGTAACTTTAACACTTATGGCCACTAAGGAAAGGTCACTTTAAGAATAGTATAGTATAACTTGAGATTGTATAATATAGCATGTACATAAAGACCCAGTGCCTCATCCGTAGCTAACAGTGTATTGCACTACCACAGGACCTAGCATGTCCTACCATGCTCTGTAAATAACTTATGTACATATACCGATATGCCCTACTCTGTTTACTTGTTTTATTGCACAATGTCGTTCTATTGGATTCTATTATATGTTATTACTATTGTATTATGCACATCGTTGCGGGCAAGACCACCCGCATTTCATTGTATACTCGTATGCCGTGACAAATAAAACTCTTGACTTGACTTGACTTGACTACACACACTCACTCACCTACTGTACGGAGCTCAGCTTGGAGACAGAACAGAGGAAGAGGGAAGGGGACGAGAGGAGAGGAGAAGGGAGGGGAGGAGGAGAGGAGAAGAGAGAATAGGAGAGGGGAGGAGTGAAGAGGAGAGGAGAAGGGATGAGAGGAGAAGAGAGAATAGGAAAGGGGACGAGTGAAGAGGAGAGGAGAGGGGAGGGCAAGAGAGGAGAAGAGAAGTCTGTTTTGAATTATTTTTCAATATGAAGTATCCGTTTGTTGGACAGGGCTGACGATGTGTCTGTCTCCGCCAGATTTGTGTCCGTTTTGGCAGACCGAAAAGTTAGCAGAGGATGAACTTTCGGAACTGCCGGGATACCGTCAGCGCTGTTGTGTCTGCAAACGCACCATTAGATTAGGTTCTAGTGTAAAAACAAACCAACGGACAGTAAATGGCTTCCGTCAAACTCCTCTCTGCTCAGTGATGGATCAATGTTGCTGTGTAGGAAACAGTCCAGCATGGTTTCCATATTACTGCCCATTACTGTCCAACTTTCATGTCTCCAGGCGGATTCAGTCTCTCCACTCGGTACCCATTTTAAGATCTGAGCCCAGGCCAGTGGAAGACTGCCCACTCTCTCCCACATCAGACAGCCGTAGCAGAGCACACTGCGGTCACACATGAAAACCACACATCTCACAAGATTTAAAGGGTATTTATTTTTATTTCTATTTTCCAGATTGACGTTTTACTGAAGAGACAAAGAGAAAAATAAGTGAATTTCACATGTGTTTCCATTGGGGTTTTTATTTTTTTAAACACTGCGCATGATTGGTGCTTAGATGATTTCACGCGTGTGACAGAGGCCTCGCACGCAATGTTTATGTAGTTCTCACTCCTCCAACATGGCTGCCTGGGGGTCCTACTAATCACCCCAAAGTACCAGAAAATACCCCAAAATACCCCAAAGTATACCCCAAAATACCAGAAAATACCCCAAAATACCCCAAAGTATACCCCAAAATACCCCAAAGTACCAGGAAATACCCCAAAATACCCCAAAGTACCCCAAAATACCCCAAAATACCCCAAAATACCCAGAAATACCCTAAAATACCCCAAAGTATACCCCAAAGTACCAGAAAATACCAGAAAATACCCCACAATACCCCAAAATACCCTAGAATACCCCAAAGTATACCCCAAAGTACCAGCAAATACCAGAAAATACCCCAAAATACCCCAAAGTACCCCAAAATACCCCAAAGTATACCCCAAAGTACCAGAAAATACCGGAAAATACCCCAAAGTATACCCCAAAGTACCAGCAAATACCAGAAAATACCCCAAAATACCCCAAAGTACCCCAAAATACCCCAAAGTATACCCCAAAGTACCAGAAAATACCAGAAAATACCCCAAAATACCCTAAAATACCCCAAAGTATACCCCAAAGTACCAGAAAATACCAGAAAATACCAAAATACCCTAAAATACCCCAAAGTATACCCCAAAGTACCAGAAAATAACAGAAAATACCCCAAAATACCCCCAAAGTACCCCAAAATACCCCAAAGTACCAGAAAATACCCTAAAATACCCCAAAGTATACCCAAAAGTACCAGAAAATACCCCAAAATACCCCAAAGTATACCCCAAAGTACCAGAAAATACCAGAAAATACCCCAAAATACCCCAAAGTACCCCAAATAGTGTGTAATAGTGTAATAGTGTAATAGTAGTAATAGTGTGTAATAATAATAATAATAATGGATTGGATTTATATAGCGCTCTTCTCTGACTGACTGTTGCTCTGACTCAGAGCGCTTCACAGAGTCCATTATTCGTTCATACACAGTCATACCGGTGGTGGTAAGCTACAATTGCAGCCAGAGCTGCCCTGAGGCCGACTCACGGAAGCGTGGCGAATAATCAACGCCTACGGCCCCTCCGACCACCACCAACATTCATTCACATGCATACACATTCATACGAGGCAAGTAGGTTAAGTGTCTTGCCCAAGGACACAATGGCAATGGGATGGGCTTGAGCGGGATTCGAACCACCAACCCTTCGATCATATAATAGTGTAATAGTGTGTAATAGTGTAATAGTGTGTAATAGTGTAATAGTGTAATAGTGTGATAGTGTGTAATAGTGTTATTAAAGGAGCTCCCGTCTTATACGGAGCTACTGAGAAATCTTGATCCCCAGTTAGACTGGCTGACGCGCCGTTATATTCCTGGTCTCATACCAAACAGTCCTTGTCCCAATGACACAATGCAGGCAGCTTTCTTGGAAAATGATATTTATTTGCTTCACCGTGCAAACAGAATATCCTTGTTTTTTGTTCCTTAAACTGATTAAATGATAATGAATATGATACCTAATTGGATACAAACATTTCGACCTGAGACCTGCGTCGTACGTGCGGTCAAAAACCATTGCCTTTTCCGGGTCAAAACTCCTCCTCCTACAGGTGTACCTGACGCTTATATAAAAGAAGCGCCACCCCCTGGTCACATAAATCCATTGCACATTAAGTCCATTTTGGCCGTTACAAGTGTAATAGTGTGTAATAGTGTAATAGTGTGTAATAGTGTAATAGTGTGTAATAGTGTAATAGTGTGTAAGTTTCAAGTTCAAGTTCAAGTTTCTTTAATAGTTGTCATACTTTTATACAAAATGCTTCTTACTGTTACGCTCCAGAGACTGTGCTAGACAAGATAAGTATCAAATAACATAGTATAGCATGTAAATTAGAAGTAGAAAATGAGGTCACAGTGGTATACCCCAAAGTACCAGAAAATACCAGAAAATACCAAAATACCCTAAAATACCCCAAAGTATACCCCAAAGTACCAGAAAATAACAGAAAATACCCCAAAATACCCCCAAAGTACCCCAAAATACACCAAAGTACCAGAAAATACCCCAAAATACCCCAAAGTATACCCCAAAGTACCAGAAAATACCAGAAAATACCCCAAAGTACCCCAAATAGTGTGTAATAGTGTAATAGTAGTAATAGTGTGTAATAGTGTAATAGTGTGTAATAGTGTAATAGTGTAATAGTGTGATAGTGTGTAATAGTGTAATAGTGTAATAGTGTAATAGTGTGTAATAGTGTAATAGTGTAATAGTGTGTAATAGTGTAATAGTGTGTAAGTTTCAAGTTCAAGTTCAAGTTTCTTTAATAGTTGTCATACAGAAGTACAGAATACTTTTATACAAAATGCTTCTTACTGTTTTACGCTCCAGAGACTGTGCTAGACAAGATAAGTATCAAATAACATAGTATAGCATGTAAATTAGAAGTAGAAAATGAGGTCACAGTGTTCAGTATAGACATAATTTCGATGCAGAATAGACGTAACTGAGTTACCATATAATATACAATACTATGCAGTGTACTAATATACAATACTATATAGTGCAAAGCAGAAATGGGATGAGGTACAATTTAGGTACAATTTATAGTAAGGTGTACGAGTTGTAGTGCAATCCTTTATCAATAAATATAAAGTGTGGGGAGTGGGTGCTACAGTGTGTTTGTTTAAAGTGAGTGTGTGCGTGTGGATGTGTGTGCTATGTGCGTTTGATGGTTGTTGTGTAGTGTTCATTGTTCGTTGAGCAGCCTGATGGCCTGGGGATAGAAGCTTCTTCTGAGTCTTTCTGTGCTCGCCTTGAGACTCCGGTATCGCTTGCCTGACCGCAGCAGTTCAAAGAGGCAGTTGTTCGGGTGACTGGAGTCCTTAATGATTCTCTTAGCCTTGCCCCTGCACCGCTTGTTGTAAATGTTCTGGAGGGTGGGGAGCCCCCCTCCAATTGTGCGTTCGGCTGAACGTGTCACTCTTTGTAGTCTGCTTCGGTCTTGTGCAGTGCTATTCCCAAACCAGGAGGTGATGTTGCCAGTCAGGATGCTCTCTATTGTACATGAGTAGAAGTTCTTAAGGATCTTCTGACTGACTTGTAATAGTGTGTAAAAGTGTAAAGTGTGCTAGTGTAATAGTGTAATAGTGTGTAATAGTGTAATAGTGTGTAAAAGTGTGCTAGTGTAATAGTGTGTAATAGTGTGTAATAGTGTAATAGTGTAATAGTGTAGTAGTGTGTAATAGTGTAATAGTGTGTAATAGTGTAATAGTGTAATGGTGTGTAATAGTGTAATAGTGTAATGGTGTGTAATAGTGTAATAGTGTGTAATAGTGTAATAGTGTGTAATAGTGTAATAGTGTGTAATAGTGTAATTTTGTGTAATAGTGTGTAATAGTGTAATAGTGTGTAATAGTCTAATAGTGTGTAATAGTGTAATAGTGTGTAATAGTGTAATAGTGTAATAGTGTGTAATAGTGTAATAGTGTGTAATAGTGTGTAATAGTGTAATAGTGTGCTAGTGTGCTAGTGTAATAGTGTGTAATAGTGTAATAGTGTGATAGTGTAATAGTGTGTAATAGTGTAATAGTGTGTAATAGTGTAATAGTGTAAGTGTGTCATAGTGTAATAGTGTGCTAGTGTAATAGTGTAATAGTGTGTAAGTGTGTAATAGTGTGTAATAGTGTGCTAGTGTAATAGTGTTATAGTGTGCTAGTGTGTAATAGTGTAATAGTGTGTAATAGTGTAATAGTGTGTAATAGTGTGTAATAGTGTATTAGTGTGTAATAGTGTAATAGTGTAATAGTGTGTAATAGTGTAATAGTGTGTATTAGTGTAATAGTGTAATTTTGTGTAATAGTGTGTAATAGTGTAATAGTGTGTAATAGTGTAATAGTGTGTAATAGTGTGTAATAGTGTGTAATAGTGTAATAGTGTGTAATAGTGTAATGGACACTATTACACACTATTACACACTATTACACTATTACACACTATTACACTATTACACACTAGCACACTATTACACTATTACACTAGCACACTATTACACTATTACACACTATTACACTATTACACTAGCACACTATTACACTATTACACACTATTACACTATTACACTATTATCCCTTCATCCCTCCCTCCCTCCCGCCACCTGGCGCGACGATGTCTTGTTTACTACTCGGTGTTGATGCTGCAGACTATCGCGCATACGGCGTCTCAGGCCTCCTGTAGATGACATGTGTCAACAAATGTACATGTCTGTTGAATTTATGCTGTGCCATTGTTACTGTAAAAATGTTATGATTGTGATGTGTTGTTATTATTAATGAGACATTGAGTACACTATTACACTATTACACACTATTACACCATTACACACTATTACACTATTACACTATTACACACTATTACACACTATTACACTAGTACACACTATTGCACACTATTACACTATTACACCATTACACACTATTACACTATTACACACTATTACACTATTACACACTATTACACTATTACACACTATTAAACTATTACACTATTACACACTATTACACTATTACACTAGCACACTATTACACACTATTACACACTATTACACTATTACACACTATTACACTCTATTACACTCTATTACACTATTACACACTATTACACAAAATTACACTATTACACACTATTACACTATTACACACTATTACACTATTACACACTATTACACACTATTACACACTATTACACTATTACACTTTTACACACTATTACACACTATTACACTATTACACTATTACACACTATTACACTATTACACACTATTACACTATTACACTATTACACACTATCACACTATTACACTATTACACACTATTACACTATTACACACTATTACTACTATTACACTATTACACTATTACACACTATTTGGGGTACTTTGGGGTATTTTGGGGTATTTTCTGGTATTTTCTGGTACTTTGGGGTATACTTTGGGGTATTTTGGGGTATTTTCTGGTACTTTGGGGTATACTTTGGGGTATTTTAGGGTATTTTGGGGTATTTTGGTGTATTTTCTGGTATTTTCCGGTACTTTGGGGTATACTTTGGGGTATTTTAGGGTATTTTGGGGTATTTTGGGGTATTTTCTGGTACTTTGGGGTATACTTTGGGGTATTTTTAGGGTATTTTGGGGTATTTTCTGGTACTTTGGGGTATACTTTGGGGTATTTTGGGGTAATTTGTGGTATTTTGGGGTATTCTGGGGTACTTTGGGGTATTTTCTGGTATTTTGGGGTATACTTTGGGGTATTTTGGGGTATTTTCTGGTACTTTGGGGTATTTTGGGGTATACTTTGGGGTATACTTTGGGGTATTTTGGGGTATTTTCTGGTATTTTGGGGTATACTTTGGGGTATATTGGGGTATTTTGGGGTATTTTCTGGTATTTTCTGGTACTTTGGGGTATACTTTGGGGTATTTTAGGGTATTTTGGGGTATTTTCTGGTATTTTCTGGTACTTTGGGGTATACATTGGGGTATTTTAGGGTATTTTGGGGTATTTTCTGGTATTTTCTGGTACTTTGGGGTATACTTTGGGGTATTTTGGGGTATTATCTGGTACTTTGGGGTATTTTGGGGTACTTTGGGGTATTTTGGGGTATTTTCTGGTATTTTCTGGTATTTTCTGGTACTTTGGGGTATACTTTGGGGTATTTTAGGGTATTTTGGGGTATTTTCTGGTATTTTCTGGTACTTTGGGGTATTTTAGGGTATTTTGGGGTATTTTGGGGTATTTTATGGTACTTTGGGGTATACTTTGGGGTATTTTAGGGTATTTTGGGGTATTTTGGGGTATTTTCTGGTACTTTGGGGTATACTTTGGGGTATTTTGGGGGAATTTGTGGTATTTTGGGGTACTTTGGGGTATTTTGGGGTATTTTGGGGGTATACTTTGGGGTATACTTTGGGGTATTTTGTGGTATTTTCTGGTATTTTGGGGTATACTTTGGGGTATATTGGGGTATTTTGGGGTATTATCTGGTATTTTCTGGTACTTTGGGGTATACTTTGGGGTATTTTAGGGTATTTTGGGGTATTTTCTGGTACTTTGGGGGTATTTTAGGGTATTTTGGGGTATTTTCTGGTATTTTCTGGTACTTTGGGGTATTTTGGGGTATTTTCTGGTACTTTGGGGTATTTTGGGGTACTTTGGGATATTTTGGGGTATTTTCTGGTATTTTCTGGTACTTTGGGGTATACTTTGGGGTATTTTAGGGTATTTTGGGGTATTTTCTGGTACTTTGGGGTATACTTTGGGGTATTTTAGGGTATTTTGGGGTATTTTGGGGTATTTTATGGTACTTTGGGGTATACTTTGGGGTATTTTAGGGTATTTTGGGGTATTTTGGGGTATTTTCTGGTACTTTGGGGTATACTTTGGGGTATTTTGGGGTAATTTGTGGTATTTTGGGGTACTTTGGGGTATTTTGGGGTATTTTCTGGTACTTTGGGGTATTTTGGGGTATACTTTGGGGTATACTTTGGGGTATTTTCTGGTATTTTCTGGTATTTTGGGGTATACTTTGGGGTATATTGGGGTATTTTGGGGTATTTTCTGGTATTTTCTGGTACTTTGGGGTATACTTTGGGGTATTTTAGGGTATTTTGGGGTATTTTGGGGTATTTTCTGGTATTTTCTGGTACTTTGGGGTATACTTTGGGGTATTTTAGGGTATTTTGGGGTATTTTCTGGTATTTTCTGGTACTTTGGGGTATTTTGGGGTATTTTCTGGTACTTTGGGGTATTTTGGGGTACTTTGGGATATTTTGGGGTATTTTCTGGTATATTCTGGTACTTTGGGGTATACTTTGGGGTATTCTAGGGTATTTGGGGTATTTTGGGGTATTTTCTGGTATTTTCTGGTACTTTGGGGTATACTTTGGGGTATTTTAGGGTATTTTGGGGTATTTTATGGTACTTTGGGGTATACTTTGGGGTATTTTAGGGTATTTTGGGGTATTTTGGGGTATTTTCTGGTACTTTGGGGTATACTTTGGGATATTTGGGGGTAATTTGTGGTATTTTGGGGTATTCTGGGGTACTTTGGGGTATTTTGGGGTATTTTCTGGTATTTTGGGGTATACTTTGGGGTATTTTGGGGTATTTTCTGGTATTTTGGGGTATACTTTGGGGTATATTGGGGTATTTTGGGGTATTTTCTGGTACTTTGGGGTATACTTTGGGGTATTTTAGGGTATTTTGGGGTATTTTGGGGTATTTTCTGGTATTTTCTGGTACTTTGGGGTATTTTAGGGTATTTTGGGGTATTTTCTGGTATTTTCTGGTACTTTGGGGTATTTTGGGGTATTTTCTGGTACTTTGGGGTATTTTGGGGTACTTTGGGGTATTTTGGGGTATCTTCTGGTATTTTCTGGTACTTTGGGGTATACTTTGGGGTATTTTAGGGTATTTTGGGGTATTTTGGGGTATTTTCTGGTATTTTCTGGTACTTTGGGGTATACTTTGGGGTATTTTATGGTACTTTGGGGTATACTTTGGGGTATTTTAGGGTATTTTGGGGTATTTTCTGGTACTTTGGGGTATACTTTGGGGTATTTTGGGGTAATTTGTGGTATTTTGGGGTATTCTGGGGTACTTTGGGGTATTTTGGTGTATTTTCTGGTATTGTGGGGTATACTTTGGGGTATTTTGGGGTATTTTCTGGTACTTTGGGGTATTTTGGGGTATACTTTGGGGTATACTTTGGGGTATTTTCTGGTATTTTGGGGTATACTTTGGGGTATATTAGGGTATTTTGGGGGTATTTTCTGGTATTTTCTGGTAATTTGGGGTATACTTTGGGGTATTTTAGGGTATTTTGGGGTATTTTGGGGTATTTTCTGGTACTTTGGGGTATACTTTGGGGTATTTTAGGGTATTTTGGGGTATTTTCTGGTACTTTGGGGTATACTTTGGGGTATACTTTGGGGTAATTTGGGGTATTTTGGGGTATTCTGGGGTACTTTGGGGTATTTTGGGGTATTTTGGGGTATACTTTGGGGTATTTTGGGGTATTTTCTGGTACTTTGGGGTATTTTGGGGTATACTTTGGGGTATTTTGGGGTATTTTCTGGTATTTGGGGTATACTTTGGGGTATATTGGGGTATTTTGGGGTATTTTCTGGTACAGTACTTTGGGGTGATTAGTAGGACCCAGGCAAAACACTGGAAATTACTGTTCTACTGTGACTTGTTTATATCCAGTAATAAGAGATATATTTCCCATATATCAACACATAGCAATCGTTGTTTTGCACATAGCAACCGTTGTCTCTTCCATTGCCAAGTACAAAACAATGGTTGCTATGTTACAGGCAGCTATGTTGGAAGACAGAGGACTACACAAACGTTCCGTGCCAGACCTCTATTGTTCATGAAGATTACACATTAACTCATGTAGTCAGTGTTCCTTCCACAAACATTGGAAACACATCTGATTACAACTTATTTCTTTCACATAAATTAATTGGTTTTCCTTTCTCAATAAGAGTGTATTTTGGAAAATGTACAATATCGTTTGCATGGATTTAATGGGCCAATTAGGGTCAAGAAGGACATAACGAGGACAATAATATTAATAATATTATTATTTCACCAAAATAATGTTCTTGGTATTCAAGGTTCTTGACCTGGCATTCCGTGCAACGAGGGTCACGGCTTCCTCCTACAGTACCTCCAGTCAATGGTCTCTAACTACACACCCTCAAGATCCCTACTCTCTGCATCTTCTGGCCGCCTGAGACCCACTCCCATTCGGGCTCCTGGGGGGTCATTGACACGAAGCAGGCTATTCTGTCCTGGTTCCACGATGGTGGAATGAACTTCCCACCACAATCAGGACAGCTGAAACCCGCACAATTTTCCACTATTGACTAAAAACTGACTTCTTCAATCAACTGTACTATAATTTGATTGCCTGTATTTATGTCTTCTACTATCTACTAAACATGCCTATACCTGTACCCCCCCTCCCCCATGCTGCTATGATGCCTGAATTTCCCCAAGGGGATCAATAAAGAAATATCGTATCTTAACATCTGATATCTGTATGCATGAATGTAAATAGGTGCTGAGGGTAGCAGGGTTAGTAGCTTCTGTCTGATAGTGTAGGTACTGAGGGTAGTCAAGTTAGTAGCTTATGTCTGCTTGTGTAGGTACTGAGGGTAGCAGGGTTAGTAGCTTCTGTCTGATAGTGTTGGTAATGAGGGTAGTAGGGTTAGTAGCTTCTGTCTGATAGTGTAGGTACTGAGGGTAGTAGCTTCTGTCTGATTGTGTAAGTACTGAGGGTAGTAGGGTTAGTAGCATCTGTCTGATAGTGTAGGTAATGAGGGTAGTAGGGTTAGTAGCACTAGCTTCTGTCTGATAGTGTAGGTACTGAGGGTAGTAGGGTTAGTAGCTTCTGTCTGATAGTGTAGGTACTGAGGGTAGTAGCTTCTGTCTGATAGTGTAGGTACTGAGGGTAGTAGCTTCTGTCTGATAGTGTAGGTACTGAGGGTAGTAGCTTCTGTCTGGTAGTGTAGGTACTGAGGGTAGTAGCTTCTGTCTGATAGTGTAGGTACTGAGGGTAGTAGCTTCTGTCTGGTAGTGTAGGTAGGCTATTGAGGGTAGCAGCAGCTGAGTAGTAGTGTTTGGCTGGTTGATCTGTATTGTTGTGTCTGTGTCTTCTGGAGCAACAGCCAAGTCTCCCAACTAATAATGACTGTGAAATGAAACCAGGAGGACTTTCCCAGAGAGAAGAAGAAAAATATATATATATATTAAAAAAAAAAAAAAACACACACACACACACACACACACACACACACACATAGAGATAGAGATAGAGATAGAGATAGAGATAGAGATAGAGATAGAGAGAGAGAGAGAGAGAGAGAGAGAGAGAGAGAGAGAGAGAGAGAGAGAGAGAGAGAGAGAGAGAGAGAGAGAGAGAGAGAGAGAGAGAGAGAGAGAGAGAGAGAGAGAGAGAGAGAGAGAGAGAGAGAGAGAGAGAGAGAGAGAGAGAGAGAGAGAGAGAGAGAGAGAGAGAGAGAAGCCAAGGCATGGCCCAGCAGACAATATGGACTCCACTGCCAAAGTGACAAAGCATTCACTCAACCAAAACCCTGTCCTGGCGTGTGTGTATGTGTGTCACTGTCCTGATCCTGGCAGATGGACAGAGTGTCAATGAGCTGGAGTGTGTGTGTCTGTGTGTGCGTGTGCGTGTGCGTGTGTGTGTGTGTGTGTGTATGGCAGGGGGTTCTGGAGTGCACGTAATAGTGTGTGCACATTCATCCAACCTTTATTTAGATCCTTGGAGGTTATTGAGGGTGGACCTTCATTTTCAATAATGCGAATAATGAGATTACAATAGGCAGAAAACAATAAAAATAACAAAGAAAAAAACAATTACATAATTTTTTTTTTTTTTTTTTAAGATGCAATATAAAACATTCAGCCACTAGATGGCGGACTAGAGCACTGTATCCAATCAGGTGCATTCCACATGGGGAAATGGGAAGCAGGGAGGGGATAAGAAAAAAAAAAATATATATATATATATACACAACAACATTCATTTTGGACCCGCCAACATTTTTCAAATGATAAATTCATTATTAAAAATGTTTTCGAGTGGACAAGCAAAACTTTTATTTCACACCTCAGAGCTTTCCAGAGCTAAAATAATAGTACAATGATGGGTACTGTAGGTTTCTGTAGGGTGGTAACAGTAGCATGTTTATATATGACCATAATCCAAGAAGGAAATACAGTTTCAACAATTATTTTTCTACTTTTTTCCCCTTCAACAAAGCAGGTTCTATTTCTATAAAGAAAGACACATTTCATTTGCAGCTTTTTACCCAGATTATCAACATGAACTGTTGTATTTATCATCAATCCACATGCCTAAATATTTATAATGTGGGACTCTTACCAGATAATGTGCTAATCTGAAGTTTGCTATAATACATGTTCTTGTGAATAGCATACATTTTGTTTATTCAAGTTGAATGTTAAAAGAAAGTTTTATTTCTAAATTGTAAAAAGGACCCGACCTAGAGTTGAACCTTGAGGGACACCATTTGTTATTGCAGATTGAACATTAGCCGCTTGCATGCACTGACACTGTTGTCTATCAGAGAGGTAGTTGTGGAACCATCTAAGTATTAGGGTCACATCCAATACTTGTAGTTTATGTAAAAGCAGAGAATGATCAACTGTATCAAAGGCTTTTGACAGGTCGATGAACAGAGCAGCACAATGCTTCTTTGTTATTCACCACAGTCACAATATCATTTAAAATGTAAGATGTTGCAGAGATGGTGCTACTGTATGGTTAGCCCTGAAACCAGACTGGTGAGATGGTGCTATGGTTAGCCCTGGAACCAGACTGGTGTTGGCTCAAGACAGAATACCTAGTTAGAAAAGTCTTGGGTTGATCGTTTACTAATGTTTCAAGTATTCTAGCCAGATGGGACAATTTAGAGAAGGGACGATTATTAAGATCACTATTATCTCCTCCTTTATGCAATGGAGCAAGGTGAGCAACCTTCCACACTTTGGGAAATATACCTGGTTAACTCTTTCAGTGCCACTCACGAGATTTCTCGTGTTTTTTTATAGGTGGTTGCTAGCCACTCACGAGATTTCTCGGAATTTTTTTTTTTATTTTTTTTTTGCGATCTGAAAAATTATTGCATCACCCGAGCCTACCCGAGTATTGCCGAGCTGCGCCGGTGATCACTGTGGAAAAAAGCGCCCCCTGTCGTCTCCCAGATGACATAAGTGATTTTGGAATGGACTCAATGAAAATGAATGGGGAAAAAAATCCGGTACTCCACATTTTCCAGTTCACTGATCCAGCCGGGGTTACTAGAGTTCATTCTGGAGCCTCAGATCTCCGCGGATCATGGAGAACCACTGTGTCGCGTTGGATCCATACACGTATCGATTTTTTCGAATGGTGATCAGGAATTGGAATATACCAGTTGGATACCATCTGATGTCAGGTAAGGACTCTATGTTATCAGTGGTAGGATAATCAGAGTAATTTTGATGAAGTTATAAGCTGTTTTGTGAAATCTCTTCTTTCGTTTTCACTGTAAAAGTCCGAGAGGAAATCAACAAGGCGATTGTCCGCGCGCGGCCGTAATGTGCGTCCGTGCACGTATAATATTAATCATCTAGCGTTTATTTGAAAACGATTCATAAAAAGGCCGACGAATATCAACGTTGTGGAATATTCCACTAAAAGACGATTTTCATAGAATGCTCCAGAATGAGTTGTTTTTTATATCAAAACGGGGGCTTTTCTAACTGCTCTGAAACGGCAACGACGCGATAAAAAAACAATCTGCCTTCACAGCACTGTCTGGAACATAGTCTTTGATAAAGCGATGGGCAGATTAGACACATAGCCATAATTTAAAACATAGATTAGGCGATATTAACGTTAACATTGGCGCGGATGGTGGCATTCAAGCGGTAAAATGGAAAACCAGGCATGGCATTTAAAGAGTTAAAGTAAAAATATACAGTATGTTACTGTATATATTCTAAAATCATCAAGAAGTGCTACATTAGGAGTGAGCGGTTGGAGGGCAAACTGAGGGGCATGACTTTCTGTATGAATAGAAACATCCATTTCTGAATTACTCATCGATTTACCACATCCCAGCTGTAAGATGCTTATTAAAAGCTGTGCCTCTTATTAACAGGCAGGCAGAAAGTGGATTTTTTTTTTACTTGAACTTGAGGACCACATACTCTTTTTGCAAAGCATACCTTTATACTTTCTCTCTTTTGAAAGATAACATTCTGAAGTTACTAATGCAAAAAAGGATAATCACTTTTAGTGCTAATAAAATAGAGTAACAGAGGTTTGAACTGGAGTTGAACTTGTGGTTAAAAGCTGTGCATATTTCCTTGCGATCAGATAATATGCACTGACCTTAGCTTGTTACTAAGTTAGGATACAATGGTCCTCATTTTCGTACGTGTTCGGATAAGTGCCAAATATCTTGGTAAGAATTTCGTACCAACAGATTTACGGAAATCCTCCATGAAATAGTCTACGTATGTGGCCAAAATCTTCGTAGCTGGGTTCCCACGTATGAATTACGTCACTCATTCTAAAACTCAAATGCACGTTCTCGTTGATTTTATTTGCATACAGACATGCCTAGCGGGGCTCCTTATAAGGTGAATGAGGCATGTGCAAAACAGCAGAGGTTTGGCATTGCCATCCACCATGCTGATCCATTCTACAGGTAGCCGGAAGTGATTTGCGACTGATCTAAAAATGAGATTAGATTCAAATGTATTGTTATTATACAGCACAATTACAATACACCATCCAACCAGAGTGGATAAATAAATGCTCCATTGTGTAGCATCCAGTGAGGCAGCCTCAGCGAGCGAGCACACACAAACACACAACACTGTATATGCGCAAAATGAATCGCCCCAGCAAAGCAGGTCTCTAGCACTCCAAACACCCATTTCACTAGGTATTATAGCAGCTAGTCCCACCGCAGAACACGCCATATCAGCATGACATCTCACTTAGTAATGTCAATAATTAACTAATTCCATATAAATCTATATTTCATTAACGATGCAGCAGCTGATACTGTACATACACGGGTGCGCTCCGTAGCACGACAGCAATTTGCGACTCCAAATGATAATCTTTTATATAATCTTCCAAAATGAGATTAGATTAGATTCAAATGTATTGTCATCATACAGCACAAGTACAATACAACAAAAATAGGTTTGGCATCCTACCAGAGTGGAAATAAGTTATACAACCAATCCGTTTCTACACTGGCTCTTAGATGTGCACAAGCAATGTAATAAATAAATAAAACCAACAATATATAATATCATAATAACAAGATGATATATGGAATATCGCGCAGTCTTTCAGTAGTGACATTACAATGAGATGTCATGCTAATATGTCATGTTCTACAGTAGGACATACTACCTAATAAAACAAGTCATTAGAATAATAGAGGCCTACTGCTTGAAGGAAATCACTGGTTTTCACTTGAAATGAAGGTCACTCACAGAGATAGAGAGAAAGTGTTCATTTTAAGCCATAGCAGCGTCTGATTGTGTCAGAGGTGACAAGCGGCCGCTGTCGCTTAGTGACGAGAGTAGGAGAGATAGGGCCACGTTGCTATGGCTAACAGCCGTTGCTAGGGAAATATACTTTATAGCTGGTATTCTTCCGGTAACAGAAAGAGAAGTGTGTTGGATAGCAAGCCAGACAGCGAGACAGGAGCTGAGCTCCCAGCTCTCGGACGAGGGTTGGGAGGGGGAAGGGAAAACCACGACCACAAGGACATAGCTAGCTTCGGCTAATAGAACAGATAGCTACCGGCTAACAGGACAGGCTTCGGCTAGTGAGCTAGGCCGCACCAACCAAGAGAGAGATGGAATTTATTAATCTATAGTTTCCTAACCGTTTAAAGACTTTCAATTAGTTTCATTCTGTACGAGACCTTTTGTTTATGAAAATAAACATCCCTTCTGATAAAGAGACCACGTCAAAAAAGAAAAAGAAAAGAAAAAAATCTAAATACATATTCAAGGTAAGCTCACACACAAAATCCAAAATCAATGACGTAAAAAGGAATAGGTTGAAGCACATGCTTATTTTTGCCTATCCTTTACAAATTCTTAAAAACGAAATCTATTTTAATATAAAAGAAAAAACTTAAAATATGCTGCAAGATATGCAGTCGAGAATGCAGCTGTGACCGCGTCCCCGACCGCCAAGAACCTTGGTGTTGTCCTCGACGACCAGTTGAACTTCTGTGCTCACATCGCAGCGACAACCAGAACCTGCCGATTCCTCCTGAGCAACGTCAGAAGGATCCGCCCCTTCCTGACAAAAGAAGCCACCCAACTCCTCGTCCAATCAACAGTCATCTCCCGCCTCGACTACTGCAACGCACTACTCGCTGGCCTCCCGGCCACTGCCACTAAGCCTCTTCAACTCATTCAGAACGCAGCGGCCCGCCTGATCTCAAACCTACCGAAGTCGGCCCATGTCACCCCACTTCTTAGGGACCTGCACTGGCTCCCCATTGCTGCACAAATCGGCTTCAAGGCCCTCGACCTAGCATACCATGCGGCAAAGGGAACCGCTCCCGCCTACCTCCGGTCAATGGTATCTAACTACACACCCTCAAGACCCCTACGCTCTGCATCTTCTGGTCGCCTCAGACCTACTCCTATCCAAGCTCCGAGAGGGTCATCAAAGAGAAGTCGCCTATTCTCAGTCCTTGCTCCACAATGGTGGAATGAACTACCCACCCCAGTTAGGACAGCCGAAACACGTCCAATCTTTCGCCGTCGACTAAAGACACACTTCTTCAACCATTATCTGAATAAAAATAAATAAATAAATAAATAAAATCTAACCCTAACTAACCGTACTGTCATGCACTTGTCCTAATAAACTAACCTACACTGTAGCACTCAACACTTTGATGAACATTGTTGCTCAGCTGATAGAGTTGTGCCCTTCCTGATGGCTTGTCGTACAGAACTTGTAAGTCGCTTTGGATAAAAGCGTCAGCTAAATGACTAAATGTAAGATATACTTTTTTGAAAAAAATATATGTTTTATGTTTGACTCAAAACTGTACTCCTGAATTATTTTATCATTTAAGGCTTTTTTAAATCTCTCCTGAGAAGTACACAACTTCAACCGTCACTAAGGCCATTCCATAATTTAACTCCCAAAACTGAAACACATCTAGCTTTTACATTAGTTCTTACTTTTTTACGTTTTATTTATTTATTTATTTTTGATATTTTTCCCCCTCCTTTTTCCTCAGATTTTCTCCCATCCCAATGTTAGTCGTTATGCCAATTCCAAATCCCCTTCCTGGTTGCTGCGCACTTACCCCCCACAGTCGGTCTGGGAGAGTGGAGGCTATCACGTGCTTCCTCCGACACACGTCTAGCCAATCAACCGCTTCTTTTCACCTGGAAGCGCGGACTCTCACTGAGAGGGTGTAACGTGTGGAAGGATCACACTACCCCCCTTAGATCCTATCCGCGTTGAGCAGGCGCCCCGACCGAACTGTAGGAGTCGCTGTTTACAACGACCCGGACCCACCCCGCCAGCTTTCCCACCCTCTAATACAGCCAATTGTATTAGTGTGAACGGCCAGCCAAGCTGGTGACAACGCCGGAGCTGTGAGCTGGATTCGAACAGGCGAATCCAGCGTCTCCGGTGTTGGTGACAAACGCAATCTCCGCTACGCCACCTGACCGCCCTCTTTTTTACATGTTTTAAGAATACATAACCCTCTTAAATTATACTTTGCTTCTCTTGGTTTAAAGATACATTGAATACAAACTGGTAGGCTTTTACTCTTAGCACGACATTTCTTTTCCAAGGTTTTTATGTACACCATACAAGGCCAGATTAAGACTTCAGAGGCCCCTGGGCCAGATTCTTGTGGAGGCCCCCCCACACACACGTGCACGCACGCACAGTGGCGTTTTTATATGTCACTTTAAAAAATATATAGAATACCGTAATTCCTCTAATAGTAACCCCGGCTTGTATTTGTTTCAACTGTAGTGGATACCAGGCTTGTATTAGGAGGAGGCATGTATAAGAGAGAGGCCTATATTTCTAATTTTCGTATCTCTTTTATTTTTTTTACTGAATGAATGAATGAAAACTTTATTTAACAGATTGCAGAATGGGTACAATACAGTACGGCTCAATACACACAATTGTTAAGGCAGGGGATGCAGACCTGAGAAAGACGTTTGTCTTGTTTACATCAGGGTCCCCCATTTTCAATTCATATCATTTATGACATACACAACATACATGACATTTATGGCATAGGGACATATAGGTATTTAGTACTAGTACTAGTGTGTAGTGTGGAGGCCCCTAGTCGCGTTATTTCTAAACCTAGCCGCATTTCTGGCAAGACGCTCTCTGATTGGCCGATGCCTGTTTCTACACTGGTTAAGCTTAGGCACTCTTTCGAAGTTGGTTAAGGTTAGAGTTTGTCTTAGAGCGTGACGGGCTGACGGCAAGTTCTTTCGACGGTTAAGCTTAGGCACTCTTTCGAAGTTGGTTAAGGTTAGAGTTTGTCTTAGAGCGTGACGGGCTGACGGCAAGTTCTTTCGACGGTTAAGCTTAGGCACTCTTTCGAAGTTGGTTAGGCACTCTTTCGAAGTTTGACGAGGAAATGGGCAAAGACACAGCTCGTCACGCGATTGGGCAAACATGTCAGTGGCCAATCAGAGAGCGTCAGTCAGTGCCAATCATTCAGTGTCACAGTATGACATCGATCTCCAAAATAAGAAAAAAAAATAAATAAAATGTGGGGTGACGAGGGGCCTCCAAAAATGTTTAAAATAAAAGTTAAAAAAAAATAAACAAATATTTGGGGCCTCTAGTGACGAGGGGCCTCCAAAAGAAAAGAAAATAAAAGTAAAAAAAATAATAATAATAATTTGGGGCCTCTAGTGACGAGGGGCCTCCAAAAGGCCTCTAGTGACGAGTGGCCTCAATTTTTTTTAAATTAAAGTAAAAAAGGCGGTTAGGTGGCCGAGCGGAGATTGCGTTCGTCACCAGCCCCGGAGCTGAGCTGGATTTGCCTGTTCGAATCCAGCTCACAGCTCCGGGGTTGTCACCAGCTTGGCTGGCCGTCTGCACTGATACAATTGGCTGTATCAGAGGGTGGGAGAAGCTGGCGGGGTGGGTCTGGGTCGTTGTAAACAGCGACTCCTACAGTTCGGTCGGGGCGCCTGCTAAGCGCGGATTGGACGTGAGGGGGATAGTGTGGTCCTCCCACACGCTACGCCCTCTCAATGAGAATCCGCGCTGCCAGGTGAAAAGAAGCGGTGATTGGCTGGACGTGTGTCGGAGGAAGCACGTGGTAGCCTCCACTCTCCCAGATGATCTGACTGTGGGGGGTAAGTGCGCAGCGACCAGGAAGGGACTGGGAATTGGCATACGACTAACATTGGGATGGGAGAAAATCGGCGGAAAATGGAGGGGGAAAAAGACAAAAAAAAAAAAAAAAAATAAAGTAAAAAAAAAAAAAAAAAAATGGGGCCTCTAGTGACGAGGGGCCTCCAAAAAATAAAAAATAAAAAATAAAAAATAAAAAATAAAAAATAAATTAAAAAAAAAAATTTGAGGCCCCTCATCACTCGAGGCCCACGGGCCGCGGCCCGGTCGGCCCGGTCGGTAATCCGGCCCTGACACCATATCTACACATTTTAATGTGCAGGACTTTATGAATAATGGATTTGTAGATTCAAGGTAATTAGCTTGAACAGATTTGGCTAATTTACCTTTGATATATTGTATGTGGCTTCCAACAGAGTTTGTGATCTATAATCACACCAAAGCATTTTGTTTCATATATTATTTCAATTTCAGTTTCATTTAAATTCAGTTTAATTTCACAGTCGGTAGGAACACCACCAAATACCATACATTTAGTTTTGTTTTCATTAAGAGACAACTTATTCCTATCAAACCATTTATCAATTCCCTTTCTATTGTTTTCAATAGTTCTTTCATGTCCTCCCCTGAACAAAGTAAATTAGTATCATCAGCAAACGTAAAAAATTTCAAAATATTCGATACTGTAAAAATGTAACTTGGGTCCCAATACGGAACCCTGTGGAACAAGTTTCAAGTTTCAAGTTTCTTTAATAGTTGTCATACAGAAGTACAGAATACTTTCATACAAAATGCTTCTTACTGTTACGCTCCAGAGACTGTGCTAGACAAGATAGTATCAAACATAGTATACGTGTAATTTAGAAGAAGAAAAAGAGGTCACAGTGTTCGGTATAGACATATGTACAATGTTCTGAGTTACCATATAATATACAATACTATGCAGTGTACTAATGTACAGTACTATCTAGTGCAAAGCAGAAATGGGATGAGGTACAGTTTAGGTACAATTTACAGTAAGGTGTACGAGTTGTAGTGCAATCCTTCATCAATAAATATAAAGTGTGGGGAGTGGGTGCTACAGTGTGTTTGTTTAAAGTGGGTGTGTGCTATAAAGTGTGTGGAGTGGGTGCTACAGTGTGTTTGTTTAAGTGAGTGTGTGCGTGTGGATGTGTGTGCTATGTGCGTTTGGTGGTTGTTGTTGTGTAGTGTTCATTCATTGTTCGTTTAGCAGCCTGATGGCCTGGGGATAGAAGCTTCTTCTGAGTCTTTCTGTGCTCGCCTTGAGACTCCGGTATCGCTTGCCTGACCGCAGCAGTTCAAAGAGGCAGTTGTTCGGGTGACTGGAGTCTTTAATGATTCTCTTAGCCTTGCCCTTGCAACGCTTGTTGTAAATGTTCTGGAGGGTGGGGAGCCCCCCTCCAATTGTGCGTTCGGCTGAACGTGTCACTCTTTGTAGTCTGCTTCGGTCTTGTGCAGTGCTATTCCCAAACCAGGAGGTGATGTTGCCGGTCAAGATGCTCTCTATTGTACATGAGTAGAAGTTCTTAAGGATCTTCTGACTGACTTGGAACTTCCTTAGGCGCCTGAGGAAGTAGAGGCGTTGTCGTGCCTTCTTCACAACACTGTGTGGTCCATGTCAAGTCCTCGGATATGTAGGCTCCGAGGTACTTAAAGCTGTTGACTCTCTCAACCGGTGCCCCGTCGATGCTGAGGGGGCTGTAGTCCTTGACCCCCGACCTCCTGAAGTCCACAATCATCTCCTTTGTTTTGCTGACGTTCAGGGAGAGGCTGTTTTCCTGGCACCATCCCGCCAGGACCTTGACCTCTTCCAGGTAGGCCCTCTCGTCGTTGGCAGAGATCAGGCCCACCACCACTGTGTCGTCAGCAAATTTGATGATTGTATTGCTACTCCGCTGAGCCACACAGTCGTGTGTGTACAGGGAGTAGAGGAGGGGACTCAGAACACAGCCCTGGGGGGCCCCTATGTTGAGGGTGATGGATGAGGAGGTGCAGTTGCCTGCTCTCACCACCTGGGGTCTGCCAGTCAGGAAGTCCAAGACCCACTGGCAGAGGTCATAGTTCAAGCCCAGGTCCCTGAGCTTGGCTATGAGTATGGAGGGGACTATGGTATTGAATGCCGAGCTGTAGTCGATGAATAGCATTCTCACATAGTTCCCCTGCCTCTTGTCCAGGTGTGATGCTGCTGTGTGCAGCACATGGGCTATGGCGTCCTCCGTGGACCTGTTGGGGCGGTATGCAAATTGCAGGGGGTCCATGTTGATGGGGAGGGAGGACCAGATGTAGCCCTTTACTAGCTTCTCAAAGCACTTCATGGCTATGGAGGTGAGAGCTACAGGGCGGTAGTCGTTGAGGCAAGCAGGCTTGGATTTTTTGGGTACAGGGATAATAGTGGACTTCTTCAGGCAGGTGGGGATGACAGCCTGTTCTAAGGACAGGTTAAATATGTCAGTGAATACTGGGGCCAGTTGGTCGGCACAGACTTTTAGGACGCGGCCGGGGATGCCGTCCGGACCTGCTGCCTTCCTGATATTCACTTTTTTAAAGGTCCGCCTCACCTCATGCTCTGTTACCCTGAACACTGCGCCTCCATCAGCAGCCGACCCCCCCCCCCCCCCATTGCCGTGGCTTGTGAGCTGGTGTTGTTATTACCAGCATCAAACCTCGCATAGAAGGTATTGAGGTCATTTGCTAAGGAGATGTCACTGTTCAGTTTGAGGGAGGCGCCTTTGTAGTCTGTCATCGTTTTGAGCCCCTGCCACATAGCTCTAGAGTCAGCTTGTTCAAACTGGAGTTCAATTTTATCCCTGTAGCGCCGTTTGGCCTCTGACACTGTCCTCCTTACGTTGTATCGCGCCACCTTGTGGTCATTCATGTTGCCTGCCACTAGGCCGTCGTTGTATGCTTTGGTGCGCTCTCTCAGAGCTTCACGGACGGATTTGTCTACCCAGGGTTTTTGATTTGGGTAAACTCTCATTTTGGTAGTGGGGATTGTTTCTTCCACCCTAGTACAAACATAGTCCAGCACTGTTTCCGTGTAGACATTAATGTTATCTGTGTCGCGGAACACATTCCAGTCTGTGTAGTGAAACACAGACCGGAGCGTCTCCTCTGACGTCAAATCCCATTTCTGCACCTCTCGCGAGACTACAGGAGTACTCCAGGTCTGGGCAGCAGTGGTTGGATAATTCCTTCACGTTAGTTGGATCGCTCCAATTTTTGTTAAACATGAAGGCAATACCTCCTCCACGTTGTTTACCGGACTCTGCTGTCCGATCCTTGCGATGGATAAAGAAGTGATCGGCTGGTTGAATTGCGTGGTCTGGAACCTCCGGCGTGAGCCACGTTTCGGTGAAGCAGAGAACGTTGCAGTCCCTAACGTCTCTTTGGTATTGAATCCTTGCTCGGATGTCATCCAGTTTATTTCACAACATCACAAGTTACTCTTCTAAGATGTGATTCTGTATTATTAATGTTTACATATTGAAACCTATTATTTAAATAACTTCTTAACCAATTATGAGTGACACCTCTTATTACAGACCGTTCCATTTTTTGTAAAAGCAGGGAATGATCAATTGTGTCAAATGCTTTACGTAAGTCAATAAATACAACTATTGAGGGTTGTTTATCATTAATTGCTGCTGATTATTTTCCACAACATCTATCACTGCTAAGGATGTTCATCTATTGCTCCTAAAACCATATTGATGGTCACTCAATAACCCATATTTTTCAATAAAGCCATCAAGTCTATTTACAAAAAGTTTTTCGAGTGTCTTTGAAAATTGAGGTAGCAATGATATAGGTCTATAATTTGATACAGTATGTATGTCACCACTTTAAAAAATTGGAACCACCTTGGCCATTTTCATTTCATCAGGAAAAATACCAGTTAAACAGAATTTGTTACATATCTAAGTGAATGGTTTTAGGACACAGTCAAAGACTTCTTTTATAGTTGACATGTCAATAGGATATTTTTCTTCTTAAACTTTCTAACCACTTCTAGCACATCACTCTCACAAACTCCACCAAGGAACATTGAATTGCTGTTTGTTGGTGAATCAGAATAAGTTTCACCCTCCATAGGGAGGTCAATTTCCTTAGCCAAATTAGGGCCTACATTAACAAAATACTCATTAAACTCATTAACAATTGCCTCTATATTTTGAATAAATGAATTGTAATTTTTTTCAAAGTATATTGGAAAGTCCTTTTTACTAGACTTTTTAATCATGCCACAAGTAGCCGTAATATTATTTGTATGCATTTGCAACAAATGATAGTAGTATTCTTTTATGATCTCATAATACATGTCAATCTGTTTTTATAGTTTTTGTACTTGTCCTCCTTATCCTTTGTTCGATGTTTGATACATTCCCTGTAGAGTCTATTTTTCTTAGTGCAAGCTTTTTCCAAACCCAAATCCAGTTGATTATTTAGCTCGGATGCATTAACGGGGTGTACAGTGTTACAGCCAAGTAAGATAATCATTATCAACAACTACTACACAACAACTACACAACGCAGGGGTTTCACGGACGGTGATAACAATCAACGAGGAAGCTGTCAACTAGGGCTGCAACGATTAGTCGACATAATCAACGACGTCGATCATAAAAACTCGTCGACACGGAATTTTTGTGTCGATGCGTCATATAAAAACAGAGAGCCGGTAACGTTCATTCAAAACTGCGCAAATGTTCATTTGTAACTGCAATGCACTACAGGAAGTGCTGGGGCAGTATCATTTCCCTTGTCTGCCATGACTGCATTCTGTGTACTAACAACAAAGAAGAAGAAAGCAGCAGCGAGGAGCACTACAGTGCTGGAACCGTGATGACAGCTACTCGGATCATGGGTAAGTTTTAACTAGTTAGCTAAAACTTAGTTAGCTATAGTATTGTAAGCTTACATGTTGGAAACCAGAACGTCTCATGGATAATGCTTGCTAAGCGAACGCTATTTCAGTTAATATGTTGAGGCTGCGTGTCCACCAACGAGCTGTATGTAACGTTAGCTAAACAGCGGCAAGCTTACAGCCTACTAGAGCACACTAGAGCTTGGCTAGGCTACCAGTGTTTACAGCTCCGTCAATTAGCACCAAGTGTTGTATTTTTGCAGACTGGAGTATTAATTAGGTAAGTTAAAATAGCTAGTGCCAACGTCCACTGTCTGTATAGCGCCATGGTCTCTAGGCTGCTTTTTTTTCTCAGTTGAAAAAAGTTAAACTTTTTGGGCTAAAGTGCAGGCAAGACTGAGACAGGGAACGTTAGTGCTAGCTATCTTATATCTGATGATTTATAAGTGTGAGGTTTTGTCCGCTGCCCACCCACTCGCTCCGTTCCTTTAAGGTATTTTGTTAAATTAATTGCATTCCGCGCCTCACGCTTCTTTCCTGTAAGATGCCGTTTGATTGGTGCTCTCCCAACCACACGCTTCTGGAGCAATGATCAATTTCATCCCGCAGCTGTCACTGCTTGTCATTAAGCGCCCCGTGGCTTTAAATACCCTGATCTCCCTAATATTGATGTTGGATCGTCTTGAATATTCCCCGCATCTGCCTTTCTTTCCCGTTCGCTGTCTGTTGCTCTCCAGGGCCCTCATTCATCAACGTGTTCTACGCACAGATCTGTGCTTACCCTGTGCGTACGATCATTTCTAAGCAAAGAGTGGGATTCATCAATTTCGATTTGAACTTGACTCCGTGCTTACATCTACGCACAGGTCAGACCAGGCGTACCTGGCGCCCAGTGGTAGAATATATTATTACAACAAGGAAATGAGCTTCTGTGCATAATAACACTGGCATGTTCTGTACGAACCGTAGTTCATTATAGTTCATTGTAAAATAGCAACAGTAGTGTAATTATGGTCAAAACCCTATAAATAGCATTTGGAATAATAGATCTTTCTCTCAGAATGAATGCAGCATGGTTTATATAGCGTTATCGGAATATACGGGGTGTAGGCTACTGACTGACTGCGCTCCGCGTAGCTTGATTGATTGATTGATTGATTGAAAAGTTTATTAACAGATTGCAGAATGGGTACAGTACAGTACAGCTCAGTACATACAATTGTTAATTGGGGATGCAGACCAACTTTCGTCTTGTTTACATCAGGGTCTCCCATTTTCAATTCATCATAAATCATAAAGCTCAACTCGTTATTATTTTGCGCAGACCGCAGAAACACGGGAACGTTTTGATTATATTTAAAAGGCTTTACGTTAAACGAAACAAGTGGAATTTCGAAGCTGTAAGCAGAATACAAGTCATATGAATATAGTGTTCTTCCCCCTTTTTACTGTATAAGAAAGAATAGAAAACGCATTGCAATGACACCAGATAGTGGACAGACTATGTATATGATGGGATTCAAGTTCGCGTTTTTGTTGATCATAGGCATGCTGTCAGAGTATGATATCAGAACATTTGTTGTCACAGATCATGTCCTAATAGAACATAGGCTATGGCATGGATCGTGATATTGTGTGGACTGTTATTATTACTGTGTGTACCGGTACCACCCATTGTGACAACAGCCTTGTGAGTCCTGCACACAAACATGATGGAATTCAAGTTCATGTATTGAAAGGCAGGCTACATCATACATGCAGTGAGATTCATTGCTACCCAATACTGACATCAAAATAGATTGTAGTATGCCTCTAGAAATCATATGCAGCAGGTAGAAAATTGACGGGAGATCCATCGCGATTTGGAATCAAATTGAGGAGAACTTTAATCCCCGGGTATTAATCAAACAACACGGGAAAAGGCAGTCATATTCCAGCGCGGTCTTTATTAGCCGACAACAAAATAGATGCCTCTAACAATCATATAGCCAATCGAACACAACTAATAAAGGCATTCATATTACAGCACGGTTATAATGACACACAACCAACGCCAAACAGTGGTCAACGAACGGTCTTTATTAGTATTTTGAGCTGTCCAGGCAGAATTGCAGCAATGGTCTTAGGGAGCCGTTGATATCTGACATCACCGTTTACAAATCCGCCTTTTATTTATCCCATAATACGCGATAGTGTCTTCTTGGTTCGACAGCTCCGTGGAGTTTCTCAGAGTTCCGCTCGGGTCAGTCAATTATTTCACATCCCATGGGGGGTGTTTCCTCACTTTCATGACCATATATGGATAATCATGCACGAGCATTGACGGTAGAACAAAGTTCTACGGAGGAGCATAGAGCCTGCGTACGCACAGTGTGATGAATCCCGACTTCCCTGTGCATACACTAGTTCTACATTCCGTGCTTACGTGTGGAAATAGGTCATGTTCTACGCACACATTGATGAATGAGGGCCCAGGACTCTCGTGAAGTATCCCTTGGAGAACCTGATTTCCCCGTACGAAGCTACGCCTCGTTTATCTGCCCGCTTTACGCGTTGCGCTTTGGTGAGTTTTTGAAACAGTCTTTTTGGATCACCAGTTTTTTGTGTGTTTGTGAAACACCGAAGAGATCCCGTTTTGTTATACTGTTCTCACCTATTTTTTGTTGTTGGATTTACTCTTTGGATTACCGTATTGTTTTTTCTCTGGACTCTGCTAACTGTGTGTATCACACCGAAGATCAAGTCACTTGGATATTAATTTGGATCAGTCACCTCTCTGTTATCTGTTTGTGCGCTGAGCTAACTGGGACTCTCTCTCTCCCTCCGTGTTCCGTCTGGAGTGTATGCTGGGGGGATCTGCAGAGCGGCTCAGACGTCACAAGCAAATTCCTCACCTACACCGTCTGGGAGAATCTGCAGAGCCGCAAGACATTCTTCACATGCCAGATTCCCCGTTTGTCCTGTTTTCCACCTAATTCAATCTTGTGACTCTGAGAATAAACACGCCCTTGTTTTTGGCTAACTCTGAAAACAACTCTCTCTGTGCCGTTGCGTTTGGGGTCGGTTACAAACCTTAACATTACGATCCAACCATGACGACCCCAGCCGACACAGAGAGAGTCAGAACAGCATTGGCAGTCCAGATAGAGTTAACCAAGGAACACAGCCAACAGCTAGACAGGGCTGCGGCTGCTGTACAGGAACTCCGAGAGCAGGTCCTGCCTATTCAGGGGTCCCTGGGCGCTTTGGCTAGCCAGCAGTCAAGTATTCTCCTCCACTTACACACGCTGAGTGACACCGTTAACACCTTGCTTGTACCCCCACTTCCTTCAGGAGCCTTAGCCCTAGCAGGCCCCGCGCCTCCCGATCCCACACCTCGGGAGCCCCGTCTCTCCGAACCACGGCTGTTCGACGGTAACTTCGAGGATTGTGCCACATTCATCATGCAATGTGAGTTGGTTTTTCGTCATCAACCCAGTCGTTTCACTTCAAGGGGAGCCCAAGTGGCCTACATGACTAACTTGCTCTCAGGCCGGGCAGCCCAGTGGGTCACTTCCTCCTGGGCAATGGAGGCAGACTTCTGTTTCTCCTACCCAGACTTCGTGGCTGAGCTCCGCAGGGTTTTCCACCATCCAGCCCATGGTCTGGACCCTGGAGCCCGGTTGGGTACCTTCCGGCAGGGCAGCGGCGGGGTTACCGACTACGTGCTGGAGTTCAGACTGGTGGCTACGGAGAGCGGTTGGAACGACCAAGCACTTCGTCTTACCTTCATGAGGGGGCTCAACGACGCAGTCAGGGACCAGCTCGCGACCCGTGAGGAACCTGAGTCCCTCGAGGACCTGTTCAGCCTCGCCATTCGCATCGACGGACGCCTCCAGGAGAGAAGACGTGAGAGAACCCGACAGGGACCTCCAGAGGTACTCCGGACCCCCCGTACTCGTGACGGTACTGCTGGTCGCCCTGCTCCCAACACGACTGGTGGTTTTTTCCCCTCCCGTTCGGTACCCGAGGAGGAACCCATGCAGCTGGGACGTTCTCATCTGAGCCAAGCTGAACGGGAGGCGAGGTTCAGGTCCGGCCTTTGCCTCTACTGCGGTCGGGAGGGACACCGTATCGCCAACTGCCCCACCCGGCCAAAAGACCAGGCTCGCCGGGACCCCTGGAGATCCTGGTGAGCCGTTTTTCTCATTCCCAGAGCCGTGCACCACCTGGCCATCTGATGAGCGTCACCCTGGCCTGGGCGGACCAACGGGCCACGGTGGAGGCACTCATTGACTCGGGGGCAGACGAGAGTTTCCTAGACTTCGAGTTTGCTACCCGGGCCAACATTCCACTTGAGGACCTAGTGAGGCCATTGGAGGTATTCGCATTGGACCAACACCGCCTGGCTGACATCACTCAACGCACCTGCCCTGTCCTGCTGACCATTGCTGGTAACCACGTAGAGAGACTCCAGTTCCTTATCACCAGATCCCCTCTTGTCCCAGTAGTCCTGGGCCGGCCCTGGCTTGCGCTGCATGAGCCCCACATCGCCTGGTCCTCCGGTACCATCCAGGGCTGGAGCTCCTCCTGTCATGCCCAGTGTCTTCAGGCGGCGTCCTGTCCCCCGCCCCGGAGATCCGTTGGTGAGCCGCCTCCGGACCTTTCGACCATACCCCCCCCGAGTACCACGACCTCATGGAGGTTTTCAGTAAGTCCAGGGCTCAGGCCCTTCCGCCCCACCGGCCTTACGACTGTGCCATCGACCTCCGCTCAGGGGCTCCCCTTCCCGGCAGCCGCCTCTACAGTCTGACCGTCCCGGAGAAGGCGGCGATGGATCAATACATCTCTGAGTCCTTGGAAGCAGGACTCATTCTGCCTTCCTCCTCTCCTGTGGCGGCCGGTTTCTTCTTTGTTGGGAAGAAGGACGGGGACCTTCGACCCTGCATCGACTATCGCCAGCTCAACGAGATCACCATTAAGAACAAGTATCCTCTACCTCTCATGAACTCCACTTTCGAGCCTCTCACCCAGGCTACCGTCTTTACCAAGCTGGACCTCCGGAGTGCCTACCATCTAGTCCGTATCCGTGAGGGCGATGAATGGAAGACCGCCTTCAAGACTCCCAGGGGCCACTACGAGTACCTGGTGATGCCGTTCGGCCTCACCAACGCTCCGGCGGTATTCCAGGCGCTCATGAACGACGTCCTTCGTGACATGCTGGAGGAGTTTGTGGTAGTGTACCTAGACGACATCCTCATCTTCTCCAAGACCCTCGAGGAACACATCCAGCATGTCCGCCGTGTGCTGGAGCGCCTCCTCCACAATCGGCTCTTCGTCAAGGCGGAGAAGTGCCGATTCCACTCCGACTCTGTCGATTACCTGGGCTTCATCGTGGAGAAGGGCTTGACCCGAGCTGATCCTCGCAAGATCCAGGCCGTGGAGGAATGGCCTGAACCCACCTCTCGGAAGGAGTTACAGAGCTTCCTCGGGTTCGCCAACTTCTACCGAAGGTTCATCCGGAACTACAGTCAAGTGGCGGAACCGCTTACCAGACTGACCTCTCCCGCCCTGCCGTTCGACTGGTCCCCAGCGGCGTGTGCTGCGTTCCGCTCCCTCAAGAAGAGGTTCACTTCCGCCCCGATCTTGCTCCATCCAGACCCCAAGAGACAGTTCATCGTTGAGGTGGACGCCTCGGATACCGGACTGGGAGCTATCTTATCCCAGCGGTCGGCAACGGACCAGAAGGTACATCCGTGCGCCTTCTACTCGCGTCGGTTCCTCCCTGCCGAGAGGAACTATGACATCGGCAATCGGGAGCTGCTGGCGGTTGTGGCTGCCTTGGAGGAGTGGCGTCATTGGCTAGAGGGGGCCGAGGAACCGTTTTCCATTTGGACGGACCACAAGAACCTGACGTACATCCGTGCTTCCAAGCGCCTCAACGGCCGGCAGGCAAGATGGGCCAGCTTCCTCAGTCGGTTCGACTTCTCGCTGACGCTTCGCCCTGGTTCCCGCAACACGAAGGCCGACTCCCTGTCCCGGTTACACTCCAAGGGGGCTCCAACCACTGAGGACCCGACTCCCATCCTCCCGGAGGCCAGGGTGGTAGGAGTCGTCACCTTGGGCATCGAGGGGGTGGTAAGGCGTGCCCTACGCTTCCATCGCGCTCCAGGCAATGTACCGGTTCATCGTCTCTTCGTCCCCGACTCAGTCCGGTCCCGGGTCCTCCAGTGGGGCCATACCAGCCGGTTCGCCTGCCACCCGGGCGTTCATCGCACGTTCTCCTTCCTGGCTCGTCGATTCTGGTGGCCCACCATGAGGAACGACGTCAAGGAGTTCGTACTGGCCTGCGCGGTCTGCGCCCGCAGCAAGGCCTCCCACCAGGCACCCTCCGGGCTATTACAGCCGCTTCCCATTCCGAGCCGTCCTTGGTCACATGTGGCGCTGGACTTCGTCACAGGTCTTCCCTCCTCCCAGGGGAACACGTGCCTTCTGACCGTGGTGGATCGGTTCAGCAAGGGGGTTCACCTCGTGGCCCTTCCCAAACTTCCCTCGGCGGCCGAGACGGCGGACCTCCTGACACACCACGTGTTTCGCCTCCATGGTTTTCCCCAGGACGTCGTCTCGGACCGGGGGCCCCAGTTCCCTTCCCAGGTATGGCGGGCTTTTTGCAAGGGATTGGGGGCAACGGTCAGTCTTTCCTCTGGTTATCATCCCCAGACTAACGGACAAATGGAGAGGATGAACCAGAGCGTGGAGTCTGCTCTTCGGTGTGTGGCTGCCGAGAGACCAGCTTCTTGGAGCCGTTTCCTTCCCTGGGTCGAGTACTCCATCAACTCCATGGTCAGTTCCGCCACCGGCCTCTCACCCTTTGAGGTATCCCTGGGCTACCAACCCCCTCTTTTCCCTGCACAGGAGACGGAGGTGGCAGTTCCCTCCGTGCAGGACCACCTCGACCGGTGCCGTCGGGTCTGGGAGATCGCCAGGACCGTGCTGCTCCGGTCATCAGAGCGCGCCTGTCGTGGGGCTGACCGGCGCCGGGTTCCTGCGCCGACGTACCACCCTGGGCAGAGGGTGTGGCTTTCCGCGAGGGACCTCCCACTTCGGTCCTCAGCCAAGAAACTTAACCCCCGGTTCGTCGGACCTTTCGAGGTTCTGAAGGTACTCAGTCCGGCGGCGGTGCGTCTTAAGCTTCCTGCGTCCATGCACATTCACCCCGTTTTCCATGTGTCCCGGGTTAAGCCTGTCTCTCTCAGTCCCCTGATGCCTCCTGCTCCGGATCCACCTCCTCCCAAGATGGTGGACGGTCACCCCCAGTGGCAGGTCCGCCGGTTGATGGGCGTTCGACGGCGGGGTCAGGGGTTCCAGTACCTGGTGGACTGGGAGGGTTACGGCCCGGAGGAACGGAGCTGGGTCTCCCGCCAGCTCATCGTGGATCCCGGCCTGATCACCGACTTCCACCGTGCCCATCCGGGCGAGCCGGGTCGGCCTGGTTGCCGGGTGGCTCCCGTGGAGGGGGGGGGTACTGTGAGGTTTTGTCCGCTGCCCACCCACTCGCTCCGTTCCTTTAAGGTATTTTGTTAAATTAATTGCATTCCGCGCCTCACGCTTCTTTCCTGTAAGATGCCGTTTGATTGGTGCTCTCCCAACCACACGCTTCTGGAGCAATGATCAATTTCATCCCGCAGCTGTCACTGCTTGTCATTAAGCGCCCCGTGGCTTTAAATACCCTGATCTCCCTAATATTGATGTTGGATCGTCTTGAATATTCCCTGCATCTGCCTTTCTTTCCCGTTCGCTGTCTGTTGCTCTCCAGGACTCTCGTGAAGTATCCCTTGGAGAACCTGATTTCCCCGTACGAAGCTACGCCTCGTTTATCTGCCCGCTTTACGCGTTGCGCTTTGGTGAGTTTTTGAAACAGTCTTTTTGGATCACCAGTTTTTTGTGTGTTTGTGAAACACCGAAGAGATCACGTTTTGTTATACTGTTCTCACCTATTTTTTGTTGTTGGATTTACTCTTTGGATTACCGTATTGTTTTTTCTCTGGACTCTGCTAACTGTGTGTATCACACCGAAGATCAAGTCACTTGGATATTAATTTGGATCAGTCACCTCTCTGTTATCTGTTTGTGCGCTGAGCTAACTGGGACTCTCTCTCTCCCTCCGTGTTCCGTCTGGAGTGTATGCTGGGGGGATCTGCAGAGCGGCTCAGACGTCACAAGCAAATTCCTCACCTACACCGTCTGGGAGAATCTGCAGAGCCGCAAGACATTCTTCACATGCCAGATTCCCCGTTTGTCCTGTTTTCCACCTAATTCAATCTTGTGACTCTGAGAATAAACACGCCCTTGTTTTTGGCTAACTCTGAAAACAACTCTCTCTGTGCCGTTGCGTTTGGGGTCGGTTACAAACAGCTGTTCGAGATGGTGGACCCTAGTGAGTGGATCCACGTCACCCTCCTGGACCAGGTTAACAGCCCCATCAGAACCGTGGTGCTGGGGCAGAGGCTGCTACTTTTAAAACATTATTTGCGCATTATCTTTACATTTAAACTTGCACTTTAATTTGTATTATTTAATTTGTTTTCATTATGATTGATTATTGTATTTGTTATTAAAATACATTTGATTAAGCAAGTAGCTTAACACAATGGATGCCAGAGGTCGCTATGGGCGTTAGGCCGTTTAAGCCAGCGATTTGTTCAATGGAGAGAATGCAGTGTTTGCGAGTGCTAAAACTATATTAAATATTATAGCTATGGATCTAATAACGTTGCCGATTGTCAGTGAGTTTCTTCTGGTCAACATGCAAGAAACAGATAAGTCTTTCATCCGTACATTTCTGTTTTATACCGTGGTCAATATGAGTATAGTTTGAGTGATTCTGAGTAATCCCAGGAAAAGACGCGAAAACAGCCCTTTAGTTAAATCCACTTATCATGTTGCCATTTTTCGCCTGATTATCGAATCATCCTGAAATCAATGCTAGATTATCGTTATTATGTTTCCTCATGCACGCATGAAAGGGGGCTTGGAGCGGGGCGCCCCTCCGTGCTGTGATGTGACCAACAGGACACACAGACAGCTTCGATCGTGGGAGAAAAAAATATCAGATCAACGCAAGATTAGATATATACTGTCCTTACCTTGTCTCTGATGTAATGCAAAAATAATAATCCAATTATCTGATCGCCATTCCAAATACTGGTCGCTGTAGTCTGTCCCACGTTATCCAGCATTGCACATGAACGGGCGGGCGGATGCACATCTATGGGCATCCGTGGTGACCGCTTGTCTTGCCGGAGTATTTAAACCCCGCCCGCACGCTGCAGCTCGGCCGAGAAAACAAACGACATAGTTTCAAATGGAGTGCAATAGCGGCCGCAAGACGTTAGGTGGCGGTATTGACCGTCTGCGATCTCAGACACATTCAGAACAGCATGCACAAGGTGCCTCGATGGATTATGAATGGCAATAGCGAATAAAAGAAATAACGATCATAACAACGAGTTAACTCGTTGTTGGCGCTCAACGATTGGCGGGCTAACACGAGTTAACTCGTTGTTGGCGCAGAAAGAAAAGATCCAAATTTCATGAGTCATTATTTTTATTTGCTATGGGATCATGTTATGTTAAGGCAGAGGGACTGGACAACAGGGTGACATTCACAGGTGTGCAGACTTGAGCATGTGAGGTAAAACATGCACTGGAGCCGGAAAAGGAGCCACGCCCACAGGAAGCAGAGATGGAGGGTGTGACAGAAATAATCGTTAGATTAGTCGACTAATCTAAAAAAATTTCGACAGATTAGTCGACTACCAAAATAATCGTTAGTTGCAGCCCTACTGTCAACGCTGTAATCTTACAGTACTGCTGGAATGATTAATTTTGCACGTATATATACAGTACGTGTGTGTGTGCTCGTGCGCTGAGGCTGCCTCACTAATGCATTTATTTTGTTTAGCAATGGAAGGAATACATCAAACCAACACATATCATAGCTCTGAAGAATATTAATACAGTATATTCCACTATACAGTAGCTATATCCGTGCCAATTGGTTTAGTTCTTATTTATTTAGTTTGCAGTGCCTCATTGAGTCAGGACTATAATGCAAAACATAATTATTAATTATACAAATATTGTCATGTTCATTATCATTTTAATTATTTAATTCCACGGATATCTATAGTATAGTAGAAAGCTGTTGAAACCACAGGCGCACACCAATCTGTCCAATTTACAACTGCCTTTTCGAGTACGTAAATCCTACAATGAATTTACAATACCAAGCCGTTACGAAGGGAATCCTTGGTATGTTTTACCTATGTCTGTTCGAGAATGAGGACCAAGGTGTCTATAATACAATACAAGACACACCAGACTTCTGCCCATCATCTACTCAGAATAGCTCAGGTTTTTGCTTTTGCAGTTCATCAAACTAGGGAATCCTCAAATCACCATATAATGTACAATAGACATACAATTACATATCCTATTCTCTGCTGGCATAGCTGTGAACCGACCTACTTCAATAGCAACTAACATAGAGCTCAGGGCCATAGGTTTACTTTAGATAGACCCCCTGCTTGGCCCTACTCCTAGTGAGATGGTCTGTTCTGCCTGTAACAGTAGTGAGATGGTCTGTTCCACCTGTAACAGTAGTTAGATGGTCTATTCTATTCCACCTGTAACAGTAGTGAGATGGTCTGTTCCACCTGTAACAGTAGTGAGATGGTCTGTTCCACCTGTAACAGTAGTGAGATGGTCTGTTCTGCCTGTAACAGTAGTGAGATGGTCTGTTCTATTCCACCTGTAACAGTAGTGAGATGGTCTGTTCTACCTGTAACAGTAGTGAGATGGTCTGTTCCACCTGTAACAGTAGTGAGATGGTCTGTTCCACCTTTAACAGTAGTGAGATGGTCTGTTCCACCTGTAACAGTAGTGAGATGGTCTGTTCCACCTGTAACAGTAGTGAGATGGTCTGTTCCACCTGTAACAGTAGTGAGATGGTCTGTTCCACCTGTAACAGTAGTGTGATGGTCTGTTCCACCTGTAACAGTAGTGAGATGGTCTGTTCCACCTGTAACAGTAGTGAGATGGTCTGTTCTGCCTGTAACAGTAGTGAGATGGTCTGTTCTGCCTGTAACAGTAGTGAGATGGTCTGTTCTGCCTGTAACAGTAGTGAGATGGTCTGTTCCGCCTGTAACAGTAGTGAGATGGTCTGTTCTGCCTGTAACAGTAGTGAGATGGTCTGTTCTGCCTGTAACAGTAGTGAGATGGTCTGTTCTGCCTGTAACAGTAGTTAGATGGTCTGTTCCACCTGTAACAGTAGTGAGATGGTCTGTTCCACCTGTAACAGTAGTGAGATGGTCTGTTCCACCTGTAACAGTAGTGAGATGGTCTGTTCTGCCTGTAACAGTAGTGAGATGGTCTGTTCCACCTGTAACAGTAGTGAGATGGTCTGTTCTGCCTGTAACAGTAGTGAGATGGTCTGTTCTGCCTGTAACAGTAGTGAGATGGTCTGTTCCACCTGTAACAGTAGTGAGATGGTTTGTTGCAGATGTTTATATTTCAGTAGCTTGGTTAGAAAGACATCCTCTAGGCTGGAATCAAAAGTACAACTGACCTCTAAAAAAAATGAAAACTCCATTGAGAGCTTTCTCTCTCTCTCTCTCTCTCTCTCTCTCACACACATTTACATTTTGTCATTTCGCTGATTATCTTATCCAAAGCGACTTACAAGTTCTGTACGACAAGCCATCAGGAAGGGCACAACTCTATCAGCTGAGTAACAATGTTCATCAAAGTGTTGAGTGCTACAGTGTAGGTTAGTATATTAGGACAGTAAGTGCATGACAGTAAGGTTAGTTATTAAAAAAATTTCATATAATGGTTGAAGAAGTGTCACACACACACCTACACACACGCACACAAACCATCTTGTTTCTCCAGCTGCGGTCCTGAGCAGCAAGGCTGTTATTTGTTTTCTTGGCTCAGATAGAGATCTCATCAACTATCATCTCTTACCCTGCATGGCCTAGACTAGAGCAGGGGTCGGCAACCCGCGGCTCTGGAGCCGCATGCGGCTCTGCAGTGGCTCCCTATAGGTTTGAATAATAATAATAATATGGAAATAAATAATGGCTATTTTAATAAAAAAAAAATTATTTCAAAAGGAACATCTCTTATTTTGGAGATCAATGTGATACTGTGAACTGAAATAAAAAAGTGTTTGTCAACTAAAATATACGTCACACCCTGTGTCTCTCCCTGCAGTCTGCAGGTGGCTAATCTTGAGTTTCCGACCCCCCAGTAAGCTAGCCATGGATACATCCAAAAAAACTAAAGCCTCAGAGAAAAATAGAGGGTTTAATTCAGCATGGACAGATTAATTTGCTTTCACTACTAACTATGCAGGCTTACCTGTACAGTAAGCTTGATATGTGGCGAGAAAACAAAAAAAACTTCACTCGCCACTCATTTTTATTTAACAAACTCAAAAAATGTCTAAACATGTTTTATATTAACTTAATAAATAAACAAAAAACTAAAAATCTACTTATGTTGACGAAAATGTCCAATACGCCTAACTAAATAACCGATATGTGCATAGAACACTGAAAACAACCAACTGTACTAACGAAGTAACAAGAGCATTTTCAATGAGGCTATTATTATTATTATTATTATTATTATTATTATTATTATTATTATTATTATTATTATTATTATTATTATTATTATTATTATTATTATTTTGCAACAAGATAGCCTACATAGAACATAAATAGCCTGTACCGGGGTGTCAGACGGGAGCGCATGCAGCCTGGTCACAATCAGTCCAAAAACACTTGCTCGGTACCGATGTCGCGGGTATACAGAGGTACTGGTGTGCCAGCTTTGCCAGCTCTGCCAGCCTGGGGAATCCCGCCGCAAGTGACGGTAACATACTGTAGGTTTCGGTCATCAGGTTGTTCCAGCTGTCTGTCATCAGGGCAACCTTGCGACCTAGCTCTCTCCACAAGTGCCCCTCTCTCCGTTACGCGCAAGCAGTGCGTCTGACAGCCGAATCTGTCTGATGGCGCACTGGAGTAGATGTATGAAATTATATGAAATATAGAAATAGATGTGTTCGTTAGATAAAACGAATTTCAATAATATATGTCTTATTCTATGCACACTGCCAGCCAGCCTTTATGCGAAAGGAGAGTGGGAGGAAAGGAGAGTGCATTTTGGAGGAAGATGAGAGGGGTATACAGGAAGGTGAAGCATGGAGACAGAGGAGAGAGGATACAGGAAGGTGAAGGACAGAGATGGAGGAGAGAGAGAGAGTAAGAGAGAATACAGGAAGGTGAAGGACGGAGACAGAGGAGAGAGAGAGTAAGAGAGAATACAGGAAGGTGAAGGACGGAGACAGAGGAGAGAGAGAGTGAGAGAGAATACAGGAAGGTGAAGGACGGAGACAGAGGAGAGAGAGAGTAAGAGAGAATACAGGAAGGTGAAGGACGGAGACAGAGGAGAGAGAGAGTAAGAGAGAATACAGGAAGGTGAAGGACGGAGACAGAGGAGAGAGAGAGTAAGAGAGAATACAGGAAGGTGAAGGACGGAGACAGAGGAGAGAGAGAGTGAGACAGAATACAGGAAGGTGAAGGACGGAGACAGAGGAGAGAGAGAGTGAGAGAGAATACAGGAAGGTGAAGGACGGAGACAGAGGAGAGAGAGAGTGAGACAGAATACAGGAAGGTGAAGGACGGAGACAGAGGAGAGAGAGAGTGAGAGAGTGAGACAGAATACAGGAAGGTGAAGGACGGAGACAGAGGAGAGAGAGAGTGAGAGAGAATACAGGAAGGTGAAGGACAGAGACAGAGGAGAGAGAGAGTGAGAGAGAATACAGGAAGGTGAAGGACGGAGACAGAGGAGAGAGAGAGTAAGAGAGTGAGAGAGAATACAGGAAGGTGAAGGACGGAGACAGAGGAGAGAGAGAGAGTAAGAGAGAATACAGGAAGGTGAAGGACGGAGACAGAGGAGAGAGAGAGTAAGAGAGAATACAGGAAGGTGAAGGACGGAGACAGAGGAGAGAGAGAGTGAGAGAGTGAGAGAGAATACAGGAAGGTGAAGGACGGAGACAGAGGAGAGAGTGAGTGAGAGAGAATACAGGAAGGTGAAGGACGGAGACAGAGGAGAGTGAGAGAGTGAGAGAGAATACAGGAAGGTGAAGGACGGAGACAGAGGAGAGATAGAGTGAGAGAGAATACAGGAAGGTGAAGGACGGAGACAGAGGAGAGAGAGAGTGAGAGAGAATACAGGAAGGTGAAGGATGGAGACAGAGGAGAGAGAGAGTGAGATAGAATACAGGAAGGTGAAGGATGGAGACAGAGGAGAGAGAGAGTGAGATAGAATACAGGAAGGTGAAGGACGGAGACAGAGGAGAGAGAGAGTGAGAGAGTGAGACAGAATACAGGAAGGTGAAGGATGGAGACAGAGGAGAGAGAGAGTGAGATAGAATACAGGAAGGTGAAGGATGGAGACAGAGGAGAGAGAGAGTGAGATAGAATACAGGAAGGTGAAGGACGGAGACAGAGGAGAGAGAGAGTGAGATAGAATACAGGAAGGTGAAGGACGGAGACAGAGGAGAGAGAGAGTGAGAGAGTGAGACAGAATACAGGAAGGTGAAGGATGGAGACAGAGGAGAGAGAGAGTGAGAGAGAATACAGGAAGGTGAAGGACGGAGACAGAGGAGAGAGAGAGTGAGAGAGTGAGACAGAATACAGGAAGGTGAAGGACGGAGACAGAGGAGAGAGAGAGTGAGAGAGAATACAGGAAGGTGAAGGACGGAGACAGAGGAGAGAGAGAGTAAGAGAGAATACAGGAAGGTGAAGGACGGAGACAGAGGAGAGAGAGAGTAAGAGAGTGAGACAGGAAGGTGAAGGACGGAGACAGAGGAGAGAGAGAGAGAGAGAGGATACAGGAAGGTGAAGGACAGATACAGAGAGAGATCATGTAGCAGAATAGACCAAATCTATATTTACACCATTCTAATATCAAGCCAGATCACCTGCTGAGAGAGAGAAGGAGAGTATAAAATGTGGAGGATAGAAAGAAACATGGTGAAAGAGTAGAAGAGAAGAAAGGAGAGAGGGGGCGGAAGAAGGAACTAAAAATAGAGTAGGTGGAGAGACAGAATATTTAACTTCCATAGAGCAAAGGGACAAACGTCAGTGTCATTTAGGTTATTTATGAATTTGGTTTTGAATTTCTTTGTTCTTAATTTCTTTGAATCACAAGTTAATATACTTATCCTTTGGTATTTTTGTTGTTGTTAATCTGTAATCATTCATATTCAATAAGAATAACTGAAACAAGAGAGACGCCAGGAGCATAGCTGGCTTTAATTCACCTTCAGCTCAATCAATGTTTTTCTTTTTTTTTAATCCTCTTTTTCTCCACCTGATTTTCTGTGCTTTTCCTCCCATCCCAATTTAGTCGTTATGCCAATTCCCCCCTCCCCTACCTGGTTGTTGTGCGCATGTGCCCCCTACTGGTCGGTCAAGGGAGCTCTGAGGTCTACCACATGCTTCCTCCGACACATGCGGAGACAGCCAGCGGCTCTCTTTTCACCTGACAGCGCAGACTCTCATTGGTGAAGTGTAACGCGTGGGAGGTCACACTGCCTTCACCACTTCCTGTCTTTTGCTGTGCAGGCGCCCTGACCTGTAGGAGTCGCTGTCCACAACGCCAGATTACCACCCCATCGACTTCCCTCCCGCTAACTCAGCCAAACGAGTTAGTATGACGGCTGGCCCAAGCCGGAGGCAATGCTGACACCCGGATTCGAGACTGGAGTCTCTCGCATTGGTGACGAGCACAATCTCCACTGCGCCAACCCAGCCGCACTTTAGCTCAATCAATGTTAAAGGAACACAACAACTTTTGGGGAAATTAGCTTATTTGCCATCTACCCTGGTGTTAGACAAGCAGATACATACCATTTTCTTCTCTGTGCATGCATTAGGCTTAGGGAACAGCCGCACCATTAGCCTAGCTTAGCGTCATTCACTGGAAGTAGGTGTGCCAGTGTAGCCTAGTTCCCAACAGTCACGAAATACACTCCAAAATGTTTCTGTAAACATGTTGTGACCGGTGTATTTACCACGTGGAGAAATAAAAAATAAAACAATTAGACATTTTCATTTTCTAAGCATTAACGTGTGTTGTCGGGCCTTACAAATAAATTTGATTTGATTTGATTTGATATCTACTCTGCATTTTTTTTGCCGAACCACTGCTGCCTGGGCACAGTGATTTCATCACCTCAAAAAACAAAAAAGCAAAAAAAGCTGAATCCGCTTCAAGAAGAGATTAGGTATATAAGAATTACAACGAGACATTCATTAACTAAATTAAAATGACTATTTGCCGTTTAACCCTCTAAAGCCGGGCGCAACACTAGACATGTTTTGCAAAACATTAAATATCTTTGGATCCATTTGTGATAAAGACTTGCTTTATTGTATCGGAATCGGGAGATTGTCATCTCCAAATCTCCCTGTCAGTGCGCGTAAGTACGTTTATAATGCCACCTACCTGTATTCAGCTCGTTTAGTTTGATCCATTTTCTGCCTCTGCCACAAATGTATGTCTTAGTTATAACGTGGTCTGTTAGCCATTGTTTTTGGTTCTGGCCCGCCATATAATGGCGTGGAAAAAATTTGGCCCGAGGCCAAACTTAATTGCCGACCCCTGGTCTAGGAGATCATTCTGTAAGAGATAATCAGTTATCTGGTTCAAGTGATTTAGAGAGGAAGCAGAGAAGAGAGACAGGGCGATGGTTATCTTTGACTGTGGCGTTCAGGGTTGGTTTCTTGATGAGCCGTGTGACACTAGCTTGTCTTATGGGCACCTCAGAGTTGATGGTTGCAGTTAGGAATGGGAGGATGTCTGGTGCAATGGTCTGGAGGAGTGGGGAGGGTATAGGGTCCAGCTGGCATGTAGTGGGACGGTTCAACGTTTCCAGTGTCAAGGCTTCGGAGTCTGTAATGGGAGAGAAAGATGAGACTCCAGCATTTGGAATGGGTGGGGATTGGGAGAAGCATCTTTGGATGTTCTATACCCTTTTCTCAAAGAAGGTGGCAAAGATCTCAGCAGAGATTGGAGGGGTGATGTGGGGGGGGGGGGGCTGATGGGGGGTGAGGAGGGAGGACATGGTGGCATGCAGTTTGAAGAGGGTTTTAGCCAAGGCCTCAATCTTATGGTGAAAGGAGGCTTTGTCAGTAGTAATGTTTACTAAACAAGATTCATATAATATTATTTATTCAATATGTTAAGGGAAAATTATTTGAGCATATGTAGCACTGGTTAGTTTAATTCCTGTTCGGGCAGAGATGTTTGACAGTGGAACATCGTCCAACGCTCTGCGTAGGAGTGAGTGCATTGACCCCAACCCAGCTATTCCATTGAGTATTGCTGTGTGAATCACTAATACCATTAGCATCTATTAGTAAAACAGACCACTTACATGCATATACATCAGTCCATTTGGTTGTATTTATTGCTCTTCATGGAATACTGTACAATAGCAGTTATCTTGTTGAGCTACACAGACCTAGTCTTACACAGTGCATCTTTAGTACAGATACTGGCTCCAATACTTAGATTCAATGCTGTTTTTAAAATGAGAATTTTGTCTTTAGAGAGTTCAAGCATAATTATTGTCACTATGTGATATACAGAGTCAGAACATTCTCTATTGATTTCCTCAGTGAAACTACTGATAAACCTGACATTTAATTCTAAGAATCCAGCATGAGACATTTTTATACCTTTCAATATTTTTTATGCCATATAAAAAGGTGGAGAGGAGATAGAGAGGTGGAGAGGAGGTAGAGAGGTGTATGGTGGTGGAGGGGTGGATACGTGGAGAGGAGGTAGAGAGGTGAAGGGTGGTGGAGGGGTGGATAAGTGGAGGGGATGTGGAGAGGAGGTAGAGAGGTGTAGGGTGGTGGAGGGGAGAGGAGGTAGAGAGGTGAAGGGGAGGTAGAGAGGTGAAGGGTGGTGAAGAGGTAGAGAGGTGAAGGGTGGTGGCGGGGAGAGGAGGTAGAGAGGTGTAGGGTGGTGGAGAGCAGGTAGAGAGGTGAAGGGTGGTGGAGGGGAGAGGAGGTAGAGAGGTGAAGGGGAGGTAGAGAGGTGAAGGGTGGTGGAGGGGAGAGGAGGTAGAGAGGTGAAGGGGAGGTAGAGAGGTGAAGGGTGGTGGAGGGGAGAGGAGGTAGAGAGGTGAAGGGTGGTGGAGGGGAGAGGAGGTAGAGAGGTGAAGGGTGGTGGAGGGGAGAGGAGCTAGAGAGGTGAAGGGGAGGTAGAGAGGTGAAGGGTGGTGGAGGGGAGAGGAGGTAGAGAGGTGAAGGGGAGGTAGAGAGGTGAAGGGTGGTGAAGAGGTAGAGAGGTGAAGGGTGGTGGAGGGGAGAGGAGCTAGAGAGGTGAAGGGGAGGTAGAGAGGTGAAGGGTGGTGGAGGGGAGAGGAGGTAGAGAGGTGAAGGGGAGGTAGAGAGGTGAAGGGTGGTGAAGAGGTAGAGAGGTGAAGGGTGGTGGAGGGGAGAGGAGGTAGAGAGGTGTAAGGTGGTGGAGAGCAGGTAGAGAGGTGAAGGGTGGTGGAGGGGAGAGGAGGTAGAGAGGTGTAAGGTGGTGGAGGGGAGAGGAGGTAGAGAGGTGTAAGGTGGTGGAGGGGAGAGGGGGTAGAGAGGTGTAAGGTGGTGGAGGGGAGAGGAGGTAGATAGGTGAAGAGTGGTGGAGGGGAGAGGGGGTAGAGAGGTGTAAGGTGGTGAAGGGTGGTGAAGAGGTAGAGAGGTGAAGGGTGGTGGAGGGGAGAGAGGTGAAGGGTGGTGGAGGGGAGAGGGGGTAGAGTGGTGTAAGGTGGTGGAGGGTGGAGAGGAGGTAGAGAGGTGTACGGTGGTGGAGGGGAGAGGAGGTAGAGAGGTGTAAGGTGGTGAAGGGTGGAGAGGAGGTAGAGAGGTGAAGGGTGGTGGAGGGGAGAGGAGGTAGAGAGGTGTAAGGTGGTGAAGGGTGGAGAGGAGGTAGAGAGGTGTAAGGTGGTGGAGGGGAGAGGAGGTAGAGAGGTGTAAGGTGGTGAAGGGTGGAGAGGAGGTAGAGAGGTGAAGGGTGGTGGAGGGGAGAGGGGGTAGAGAGGTGAAGGGTGGTGAAGGGTGGAGAGGAGGTAGATAGGTGAAGAGTGGTGAAGAGGTAGAGAGGTGAAGGGTGGTGGAGGGGAGAGGGGGTAGAGAGGTGAAGGGGAGAGGAGGTAGAGAGGTGGAGGGTGGTGGAGGGGAGAGGAGGTAGAGAGGTGAAGGGGAGGTAGAGAGGTGAAGGGTGGTGAAGAGGTAGAGAGGTGAAGGGTGGTGGAGGGGAGAGGAGGTAGAGAGGTGTAGGGTGGTGGAGAGCAGGTAGAGAGGTGAAGGGTGGTGGAGGGGAGAGGAGGTAGAGAGGTGAAGGGGAGGTAGAGAGGTGAAGGGTGGTGGAGGGGAGAGGAGGTAGAGAGGTGAAGGGGAGGTAGAGAGGTGAAGGGTGGTGGAGGGGAGAGGAGGTAGAGAGGTGTAAGGTGGTGGAGGGGAGAGGAGGTAGATAGGTGTAAGGTGGTGGAGGGGAGAGGGGGTAGAGAGGTGTAAGGTGGTGGAGGGGAGAGGGGGTAGAGAGGTGTAAGGGTGGTGGAGGGGAGAGGAGGTAGATAGGTGAAGAGTGGTGAAGAGGTAGAGAGGTGGAGGGTGGTGGAGGGGAGAGGAGGTAGAGTGGTGTAAGGTGGTGGAGGGTGGAGAGGAGGTAGAGGTGAAGGGTGGTGGAGGGGAGAGGAGGTAGAGAGGTGTAAGGTGGTGGAGGGGAGAGGAGGTAGAGAGGTGTAAGGTGGTGAAGGGTGGAGAGGAGGTAGAGAGGTGAAGGGTGGTGGAGGGGAGAGGGGGTAGAGAGGTGTAAGGTGGTGAAGGGTGGAGAGGAGGTAGAGAGGTGAAGGGTGGTGGAGGGGAGAGGGGGTAGAGAGGTGAAGGGTGGTGAAGGGTGGAGAGGAGGTAGATAGGTGAAGAGTGGTGAAGAGGTAGAGAGGTGAAGGGTGGTGGAGGGGAGAGGAGGTAGAGAGGTGTAAGGTGGTGGAGGGGAGAGGAGGTAGAGAGGTGTAGGGTGGTGAAGGGTGGAGAGGAGGTAGAGAGGTGTAGGGGGGTGAAGGGTGGAGAGGAGGTAGAAAGGTGTAGGGTGGTGAAGGGTGGAGAGGAGGTAGAGAGGTGAGGGGGGTGAAGGGTGGAGAGGAGGTAGAGAGGTGAGGGGTGGTGAAGGGTGGAGAGGAGGTAGAGAGGTGAAGGGTGGTGAAGGGTGGAGAGGAGGTAGAGAGGTGAAGGGTGGTGGAGGGGAGAGGAGGTAGAGAGGTGAAGGGTGGTGGAGGGGTGGATAGGAGGTAAAGAGGTGTAGGGTGTTGTAGAAGTGGATGGGAGGTGGAGAGGAGAGGAGGTAGAGAGTGGTGGAGTAGTGGAAGGGAGGAGGTGGGAAGGTGGATAGGTGGAGAGGTGCAGAAGTGGAGGGGAGGTGAAGGGAGGCGAAGAGGTAGATGAGGTGAAGAGGTAGAGAGGAGGTGAAGAGGTGGAGAAGTAGAGAGGAGGTGAAGAGGTAGAGAGGAGGTGAAGAGGTGGAGAAGTAGAGAGGAGGTGAAGAGGTAGAGAGGAGGTGAAGAGGTGGAGAAGTAGAGAGGAGGTGAAGAGGTAGAGAGGAGGTGAAGAGGAGGTGAAGAGGTAGATAAGTAGAGAGGAGGTGAAGAGGTGGAGGGGAGGTGAAGAGGTAGAGAGGAGGTGAAGAGGTACAGGAGAATTGGGGGGTGGCAAGGAGGTGGAGGGGAGGTGAAGATGGGTAGGGAGGAGGAGGATGGTGTAGTATTAATTCAAGCGACTTTACTAAAGCAAAACTGTAGCAGGATTTTCACCAGTAAAAGGCTCTTCAATTATGCATGTATGTAACTGATTCCCATCCCATATGTGGGATGAGCCTCTCAGAGGAGACACACAGGAAGCTATTAGCTGACAGCAGGAGAAGGGTTTTCATCTCACTCCAAAAAGAAACAAAAACTAATTACTTGCATACTCAATCAAACACCTGCATACTCAATCAAACACCTACATACTCGATCAAACACCTGTATATTCAATCAAAAAATAAATCAAAGAATATCTTTGAGCAGGAGTGGTGATAGTGATCATGTAGTTGTAGGACATTTTTTATTTTTGTATCCACTTGTTCTCCTATTTTTCTCCCATCCCAATTACCCGCTCTGCCAATTCTCCCGTGTGGGAGGCTCACACTACCCCCGCCATTTCCTTTTTTTTTAAACAAATCTTTTTATAATTTTTTTGACAAGACAAACATTAACAGTAAATATCTCAATAAATCACAGGAATATACATTCCTGTATTTGAATCAATACATGTAGGTTACGAGATATATACATAATCCCCATTATACAATACAGTACATACATACATATCCTCTTGCTCGTTCTTCTTCCCCCCCCCTCAGGACCCCCCTTGGATAATCCATCCATTATTCGTTTCTAACCAGAGATTACAATTCATATACTAACCTTTATTCTCTCCACCACTTCTAACCAGATTACAATGCTGGCTTCATTGACACCTAAAATTCTTGCTGTAGATATTTCTAAATAAATCACATCGAGATAGGTAAGAACCCATACCTTCCGGCACATTTTATCCGGTTGAATCCATCGTGATGCTATCAACTTTTTAGCAGCCGTAAGACCGGACAAAATTAGTCTCTTTAGCTGTATAGAGGCTGCTATCCCCCGCCATTTCCTGTCTCTGCTATGCAGGCGTCCCCAACCGACCTGTAGGAGTCGCTGTCCACAACGTCCAGATTACCACACATCGACTTCCACCCGCTAACTCTGCCAATTGAGTTAGTATGACGGCTGGCCCAAGCCGGAGGCAACGAGTCGAACCCGGTGTCTCTTGCGTTGGTGACGAGCACAATGTCCGCTGCGCCACCCAGCCGCTCAACTAGTTGTAGAACTTTTCAAACCTCAGACTGTAGACGTTGCAAACTTATTGCTCATTCTATGTTGGAAAGAATATCACAGATGGTGTATTTTGCAGAATAGAATAGAAAATAAAATAAAACAAGACTTTGGAATTGAATTGCATTTATTTTGTAATTTTACATACTTTACATACATTCCATACCTCATGTGTTGGAAGCCTGTCACTACAAACAGTGTAATACCAGCACCACCTTATTGCCACCAGACCCTGGAAAATCAGAGACCCTGAGGAGAAGCTCAGACTAGGGGTTCTCATAACAGGCGTCATCCTGTCTCAGAAGCTGGATGTCTTCATTCTCAGAATGAAGCTCATTATTTGTTCTTGCTGAGGGTCCTCTGTTTCTCCGCGTGCTCTACGGTCTTCTCCTCCACGTAGAGGCCTTTACGCCGCCGCACGGCGTTCATGTACTTCAGGGTCTGGTTGGCAGAGTCCGCCTTCTCCCCAAAGTGGAGGTACTCTTCTTCTGTGGTGGGAACCCAGTAGGGATCACCACTGATCACCTGGAGAGGGGAAGAAGAAGAAGAAGAGGGAGGGAGGATGAAGAGAAAGAGAGAGAGGGACGGGTGGGAGAGAGAGAGGATCGGAGGGAGAGGGAAAGAGGATGGGAGAGAGATGGAGAGTGTCAATAATGAACCCAGTATGTGGAATTCTCAACAGAATGATTTAAAGAGTTGTACAAATATCTTTCAGTTCAAATGGTAAATGGTAAATGGCTGCTTTTTTATATAGCGCTTTTATCCAAAGCGCTTTACAATTTGTTACTCAAATTTTTACCCATTCACTCACATATTCACTCACACATTCACACACCGACGGCGAAGGCAACCATGCAAGATGCCAACCTGCTCATCGGGAGCAATTAGGGGTTGAGTGTCTTGCTCAAGGACACTTCAACACGCTGCCCGGGAGGAGCTGGAATCGAACCAGGAACCTTCAGATTACCAGATGACCGTTTTACCTCCTGAGCCATTGTCGCCCCCGTGAAAGAACATTTAGACTTTATGAAGTTGAGGGGTAACAGCTTTCCCTATGACTATGTTATTGTAAGTATTGATTGTTAAATATGTGTAATTGACAGACCATCTATTTCTATTGTTTATTTATTGTTTTGAGCAAAATAAGATTTTCTTCTCCCTGCTCCTTTTCGCTCATGGAATGTGCAAATTGGGAGGTGCTTTTATTAGGAAATTATGTTGTTGTGCTTTTGTGGAGCTGTGCATTGCCATGAACGGAACAAATACAAGTTCAATTAAATGAAAAATGAAGAGCCTAGCAAAGCTAAATCACCTGATGTTGATCAGCATTATTTTGTCAGACACAAGAATGTTAGATCTTTCTAATAAAAAAAAAAGATTATATCTCATAAATGTTTGTCCAATGACCCCAAACTAATGGTCTAACTGTGTTCTGTTCAGTTACAGTAATGGGTTGGACGGTCTAACTAATATGTCTAACTATACACCCTCAAGACCCCTATGCTCTGCATCTTCTGACTGCCTGAGACCCACTCCTATTTGGGCTCCTGGGGGGTCATCAAAGTAAAGCAGCCTATTATGTCCTCGCTCCACGATGGTGGAACAAACTTCCCACCATAGTAAGAACAGCTGAAACCTGCCCAAAATATACTTCTTCAATAAATATCTGCAAAAGAATAAACAAATAACATTCTTACTGTCTTTTACTATTGAATGAATGAATGAATGATCATCACATTTATATAGCGCTTTTCTAGACACTCAAAGCGCTCCCCACAATGTAGGGTGGAAATTGCATCCTTCACCACCACTGGTAGCACCCAAACTTGGGCTACGCAGGCTCAACGGCTGCCATACACATCACACTACACAATGGCTGAACAGCTCAGGAGACAGGGATTTATATCAGTCAATTAAGGGGGAGGGATAATTAGGTGGCCTTGTCACCTTGATGTCAGAGACCGGAATTTTGGGTTCTTTAACGACCAAATTCAGTCAAGACCTCGGTTTAGCGTCTCATCCAAATGACAGCACTTGCAGCTGTATGGTGTCCCTATCACCGTAACAAGGCCGTTACTGACAAGTCCAGAGGACAGAGTGCTCCCTGCTGGACAACACCACTTTCCGACAACGGCCTTGACCGGGGCTCGAACCGGTAATCTTCCGATCATGAGTCCGGAGCTCTAATCATGTAGCCACGCTGCCGGATTATGTACTTTGCTACTATGTCTATACTACTACCTACTATGGTAATATGTCTATACGACTATGCACTCAAGTTCAACACTGTTTGACAAACAACACAATTTACCCTTAACTGCCAGAGGTGTACCCTTCCTGCTGCCTTGCTTTTTGATAAAGGTTGCAGACTAAATGTAAATGTTCATGTAAACTGGTCACCAGGTCTTTTTCACATTCTTCCCCTTGAGAGTACTTCCCTGACATCTGAGTTGCATGATGTCACTAATGGGTCAAACCAATATTCAATATGTGGTAACTTGACACCTTCAGCTTCAGCTACACAGAACGCTGAGTAGGTATTGACATGTCTTGAAATAATATAAGCTGCTGACTTGGAATTCCTGGTAAATATCAATGGGTGCTTGTTGCCAATTTGCATATTCATAGATACATTCTCAATTAGGGTAAAGGTGAAGAGATACTGCTAAGATATTTTCAGTCGTTTATTGAACAAACATAACAGTGGAATGACCCCCCGCATTTCATTGTATACTTGTATGCCGTGACAAATAAAACTCTTGACTTGACTTGACTAACACACACTGTTCCACATAGAAAATGTTTTTAATTACAATTAAAAATCCCCTATTTTCCCCTCGCCCAGAGAGTCGTACAGGCCTGTGTTCCAAAAACACATCCTCCGCGAATGACTCTCTCCCTTAGTCCACCGGATTGCCCAAACTGAGCATTGTAATCCTAATCTTCCTATGCTAATTGTCATAGGATCTAACATTTTCATTCTAATGCAATAGAATGTCGCTTTTGGTCTTGCACCTTCCCTTACTGTAATGAAATATTGTGATAAATGACAAAAAATAAAAAAAGAGAATAAACTTTCATCGACATATTCATTTGAACCCTCTACTAACATGTAGGAAAGTCAGGAAAAAGGAAAAGATTGTAGAGAAATATTGACACCTTAATGTGAAGAACAATGGAAAAGAACAATGTAAGTTAAAAGATAGAGATAAAAAATAGAATAATAAGAGAGAGAAAAAAAAAAGGAAAAAGAAAAGAAAGATATAGATAAGGAATGAGAGATAGAATAATAATCAGCATGGAGAAGCCACTAGAACCGAATTAACTGATTAGATAAAATAGAAAAGCAGAGCCTTTTAGAGCTTCAATGTGCCAGTCATTTCATCAGTGGAGTGATTACTTAAATTGTTAGAATAACCTTGTAGTGTTCATACGTTTAGGTGTGGTTGATTTTTAAAGTATTATTAAGGACTGATTGAACTTCATTCAATTGATTATCTGCTATGTATATACACACCGGATGTTTAATGTTAGAGTTGTAGGCCTTCGTTGTCATGGTGCATTATATTCTAGAAGGTTGTAGAATATACTAGTGCCAATAGACTGTTGTTATGTTCCAGAATGATCTAAGGCCCCGTCCACACGAACGCTGGGTTTAATGTAACCGTGATTGTATGTGCGCAGTTGCACTGTTCGGCCACACACAACCGGGGATTTGCTACACTGCAACCGCGGTCTTTTGAAACCGGTGGCCAGGGTGGAGTTGTGCGGTTTTGCAGTTGCGTGTGGGCATAGCAACCGAGGTTATTCCCAGTGTTTACAGCAGAGCTGTCGCAATTATTCCCCATGTTCATGGCAGACCGCGGGGTAGAGAGATTAGAGCAGAGCCAACTACACCAGTGTTTACAGCAGAGCTGTCCCAAGTAGCGTTATATGAAAATGATTGTAACAAACTTTTGTTCAAAACGTATCGTCTGTGTTGAAGAGTGTTGTGATCGACTGATGTCCGTTGACGCTCAGAGTAAACATGTAGCTGCAGCTAAACTAAACTCATGTGTTGTCAAGTTATTGTTATAAGGAACCCAGTCCAGACTGCATCCCCTTAACAATTGTTTGTATTGCGCCGTATTGTATTGTACCCATTCTGCAATCTGTTAAATAACGTTTACATCCATTTCATATCGGTAACGTTACTTCTTCTTCTTCAGTTAATTAATGGCAGATCGCGACCCAACAGGAAGTTTAGTGAGCGTTCAGTCTTTTCTGATTGGTTGAAATGGCCTTCATGTCTGAACAACATCGCCGCCTACTGCTTTGGCATTGTATTACATTGTACTAAATGTATCGGTTGCTGGGTTCCAGCTCTGCCGTGAGTACGCAGTTATACACGGTTGTCCACCTGTGTTCACCGTGTGGACGGAGTTTTATTTTTTCAAACTTCGGTCATATTAAATCCAAACTCTCGTGTGGACAGGGCCCTGGAAACGCTTTACTCAATGCTTTTTAATTCTTTAAAATACAACAACTCTAGTAGACTAGAAAACCAAGTTAACATTCTAAAGACAGAGATCAAAGCAATATACAGACAAAAATCGGAAATGCAAATACGCAGCACAAGACAACAGCAGTATTTCCAAGGTTCTAAACCTAGTCACCTATTAGCCATGCGATTAAGAATTAATGCAAAATTTGCAGATATAACTGCCATTAGAAAACAACAAGTACTTGTAACAGACCCCAAAATAATAAACGATACATTCAAAGAATTCTACTCCGACTTGTATAATTCAGAAACGACCTTTGATCAAAACAAATTAGACACATATCTTAATCAAATTACTCTCCCTAAACTTTCGGAGGACGACGCTAAACAGTTAGAAGCACCGATCACATTAGAAGAACTCAAGAAGGCCATATCCGGAATGAAAAACGGTAAGGCTCCGGGAAAAGACGGTATCCCATCAGAAATGTACCTTTCTTGCTGGGACATATTTGGACCCTTATTACTAAATATGATCTTATACTCAGTCAAGGAGGGGAGCTTCCATAAACACCCCAATATCGCACTCATTTCAGTCCTTCTCAAAAAAGACAAAGACCCCACTGAGTGCGGTAGTTACCGACCTTTAAGCCTCCTCGGAACCGATGTCAAACTGTACTCTAAGATATTAGCCATCAGATTGCAAAAGCATATGACGTCTTTAGTTCATCTGGACCAAACTGGCTTCATAAGAGGTCGCCTGATCAATGATAACATAAGGCGAATACTGCACGTACTAGATGCAGACAAAGAGGACACCACACCTAAGGCGATGCTATGAAAGCATTTGACAGGCTGGAATGGTCGTTTCTATGGGCAGTATTAGAAAGGATGGGGTTAGGAAAAGGATTCATTGATATGATTAAAGTACTATACAAGGACCCATCGGCCATGATTACAACAGGCACATTCATCTCCGAAATCTTTCCGGTATCACGCTCAGCCAGACAGGGTTGCCCTCTTAGTCCCGGACTATTCGATCTATCATTAGAGCCTTTAGCACAATTTATAAGACAATCCCAACACATAGAACCAATCGTAATCAAGGGCACACAACATAAAATTAGTTTATATGCGGACGACGTAATATTGTTCATGCAAAACCCCAACACCACATTGCCGCATCTACTCAAGTTGATAGAGAACTTTGGTGATTTATCGGGATTTAAAATAAATTGGCCGAAGTCGGCTTTCCTTCCTCTTAACATCCGTGCAAAAAAATACACAACCCTCCCAGGCGCGATACCCATGGTTAAACATTTTAGATGCTTGGGTGTGGAAATATTTCCCACCATAAGACAAACGGTGAAGCACAATTACACAAAAATACAGAACAAAATCAAAGACGACCTGGACAGGTGGGCAAAACTTAAAAACTCAGTACAGGCAAGGGTATCAATAGTTAAGATGGATGTATTACCAAGAATCAATTTCATCAGCTCAATGCTACCGTTACCTCCTCCAGAGGGCTACTGGAAAAGATTACAATCCTCCACATACAAATTTATTTGGAATAACAAACCACCTCGCATAAAAAGATCCACCGCACAGAGAAATAAAGCAGACGGTGGCATGGCAGTTCCAGATTTTTTACAATATTTTAAGGCTTTCACATTAAGACCATTGAAAATATGGTTTGATCCCCAGGCTTTGGTATCTTGGAGAGAATTGGAAGAAAACATAGTAGCCCCACAGAGACTGAAAGACATAGCACACACTAAACTTTCAATCAAGCATTGTGAGCGGGAATTTGGCCCCATAATTACCCATGCAATCAGAACATGGCGGGAAACACAAAAGAAATATCCTAACCCTCAAAAATGGCATAATCACACTCCCATATTCAATAACAATGCACTCTTAATGGGAAAACGCCCTATAAGATTCCCTATATGGGAAGAGCAAGGCATACACTCATTAGGGGATATTTTTAATAACCAGGGCTTCTGTAGTTATGGCAAAATATGCACAAAGTTTAACCTCACCGAGTCCACATGGCTTTTTTACATACAGTTACGACTATGTCTGAGGTCTCACGGTGTTCCATTACTCATACCAATTGAACACCACAGATACCACAAATTTTTCTATGAAAGAGAAACATTGGGAGGTTTTGTATCAGGTTTTTATTATCAATTACTAACGTCCTCGTATGAAACCCTTCAACTAGACACTGTCTGGAGGAGGGATATACCAGACCTGGAAAATGACTGATGAATGATTGGCAAGGAGCCTGGGCAAATGTCCGACTTACATCAAGGAACCCGGATCATCAACAAATCAATCTGAACTATATTTGATTTGATTTGATTTGAAGTCTTTATTTCGAACATGCAATGAATACAACAAACAATAACCAAAAGAAAAACAACTCAATCTGCATGTTCGAAAAGGAGTAGGAAGAAGTATACACTTATTTAATCCTACCCCTTTTCCACTACTCAAATGAGTGTACTATTTTAAACATAAAAAAGAAAAGAAAAGAAAAAAAATATATATATATATATATATATATATATATGCAAAACAAAAAACAAAAACTATATATGTATAAAATAAAATAAAATAGAAACAAAATAAAAATGTAAACACCCGTGAATATCAAGTCCCTTCTTCATCCCTGTACCTTGTGAACATAATTTCCTTATACATCAGTTTGAATTGTCTCATGTTTGGACATTGCTTTAACACCACATTAAGACTGTTCCACAGTTTCACTCCACATATTGAGATGCAGTGTTTTCTCATGGTAGTGCGTACGTTTAGCACCTTTAAATTGTGTTCTCCCCTCAGATTATAACCCCCCTCCCTATCAAAGAACAATTCTTGAATGTTTCTTGGAAGTGCATGACTTTTTGCTTTATACATTAATTGTGCCGTTTTAAATTCCACAAGATCATTTAACTTCAATGTCTTTGACTCCAGAAACAATATGTTAGTGTGATCACGATAACCTGCAATGTGAACTATCCTTATGGCCCTTTTTTGGAGTATAAAAAGTGGTTGTAGTGTAGACTTATAATTGTTTCCCCAGACTTCAGCACAGTAATTTAAATATGGTAAAACTAGTGAACAGTAGAGAATGTAGAGTGATTTTCTATCCAGGATGTGCTTTACTTTACTCATGACTGAAATGCTTCGTGAGAGTTTAGATTGGACATGTTTTATGTGAGGTTTCCAACAGATTTTATGGTCTATTATTACACCTAGGAATTTATTTTCATAAACTCTTTCAATAATCACATCATTTATTTTAACTTGTACCTGAGTATCCAATCTACAGTTTCCAAACAACATAATTTTAGTTTTGCTCAAGTTCAATGATAATTTGTTTCTATCAAACCATTCCTTCAATTTCTTCATTTCAGATGTGATGACCTCTAAAAGCTGCTGGACATTCTCACCAGAAAAAAAAGATTAGTGTCATCCGCAAATAAAATACATTTAAATATATTGGATACTTTACATATCTCGTTAATGTACAAGATGAACAGTTTTGGACCCAACACTGACCCCTGGGGGACACCACAAGCAATGTCCAAACATTCAGATTTATAATCTCTCATTGTCACAAATTGTTGTCTTTTATTTAGATAGCTTCTTACCCAGTCCAATACTACCCCCCTGATCCCATATCTCTCCAATTTCCTGATTAATATATCATGATTAATAGTATCAAATGCTTTTTTTAGGTCAATGAATACTCCAGCTACATGTTTTTTTTGATCTATGGAATTTGTGATTTTTTCAATGAGTTCTATTAACGCTAGTGATGTTGACCGGTGTGTTCTGAATCCATACTGGCTATCGGTGAGTAAATTATGTTTATCAATGAATTTATCTAATCTGTTGTTGAAGAGTTTTTCTAATATTTTTGAAAACTGAGGAAGTAGAGAAACAGGCCTATAATTTGTGAAGTGGTGTTTATCTCCAGTCTTGAACAGAGGTATGACTTTTGCTATTTTCATTTTATTCGGAAATCGACCAGTTTTGAATGATAAATTGCAGATGTGCGTGAGTGGTTTTGAAATCCCAATAATGACATTTTTTACTATTTTCATATCTATTTCATTACTGTCTGTAGATGTCTTGTTTTTACATTTATTAGTAGTTTCTATAATTTCATTTTCATCTACCGCTTCCAGAAACATTGAACTAGGATTTCTTTCAATGTAATTGTCTTTTATGTCTTCAGGAGTCACTGGATCTGGGATTTTTCCCGCTAATTCTGGTCCAATATTTACAAAAAATTTATTAAAGTTGTTAACCACATCATCCATATTGCTAATAGTTTGATCCTCTTCCATAAAATACTGAGGATAGTTTATTTGTCTTGATCCATTCCTGATAATACCATTTAATATCTTCCAAACACCTTTAATATTATATTTGTTGTTATCTAATATTCTACTATAATGATCCTTCTTACATCTTCTCATAATATTAGTCAACTTGTTTTTATATTTCTTATATTTATTTTCTGCCTCTTTAGTTCTATGTTTTATAAATTCTCTATATAGTGTATTTTTCTTTTTACATGCATTCTGTAATCCCCTTGTGATCCATGGGCTGTCTGAGTGTTTATGTTTACAGCTATATTCTTTTATTGGACAATGTTTGTGATATAGTAAGTTAAATATAGATAAGAATGTTTCATATGCTTTATCAGTGTCATCCTCTTTATATACTATCTCCCAATTTTGTAGTAGCAAATCATTTTTGAAAGCATTCATTGATTCTTCAGTCCTTACTCGTTTAAATTGTAGTTTATTGTCCTGCTTGTTTTCTGTGTAGTTGTTGTCATAAACTGTAAAAACTGGTAAATGGTCGCTGATGTCATTTATTAGTAATCCACTCACTGTATTGTTTTCTATAATGTTCGTAAATATATTGTCTATCAGAGTGGCACAATGGGATGTGATTCGGCTGGGTCTTGTGATTTTTGGATAAAGGCTCAAACTATACAATGTGTTGATGAATTCCTCAGTCATTTTATGTTTGTTTGGATTTAAAAGATCAATATTCACAGGACATACTTGACTCCTATAAGACTGTGCAGAATGGGGCTTAAACAAGACTCCAAATGCTCCCAATGTACAAATGGGGACGAAGGAACATTTATGCACATGTATTGGGACTGCCCACCAGTTAAGGCATTCTGGAAAGATGTGTCCCAACAATTATCAAAACTCGTATCTTGGAATATACCTGTACACCCCTCGGTATTACTATTGAATGATGTTTTTGAGTTTGCAGTGAATCCACAGCTAAAGAGATTGGTTTTATCGGGTATCACAGTAGCTAAAAAGCTGATCGCATCACGCTGGTTTCAACCGGAAAAGATTTGCCGGAAAGTTTGGTTTCTTACATATCTCGATGTGATATATCAAGAAATATCTACAGCAAGAATTCTGGGTCTCAATGAATCCAAAATGTCAATGTGGGTAGAAGTGGTGGAGAGAATAAAAGCTAGCTTATAATGGTAGTGTCTGGTTAGGAGTGAGGGATAATGGAGGTACTATCCAAGGGGGGGGTCCGGGAGGGGGGGGGTTCGAGCTGGAGCATATGTGTGTAGGGTTTTAGAAAATAGGTATTAGGGGTATATTCTATACTAACATTTATATAATTGTAATTTCGCTGGATATACACTGTATACGGTTAAAATGTTATTATAGACTATTTTTGTTTTATCTTGTTTCTGTACTTGCATGTAATTTTAACCACCTTGACTGAAAGTTTCATTATGCATTATGTGTTGAGTACTGACTTTTACTAATTTTTGTTTTGCAATAATAAAAAAAATATAAAAAAAAAAAATGTTTTTAATTTAATCTGGAGGGGATCTTTAATATTTTCAGAATATTTTGTAGAACAATGAGCCAGGGAAAGAGAAAGAGAAAGAGAGAAGATATAGATATATAAAGAAAGAGGGGGGTAGAATAATGAGAGCCAGGGAAAGGGAGATA
>NC_140166.1:109663854-109738274 GCF_963971535.1 Notolepis coatsorum
GATATACCAGACCTGGAAAATGACTTTGATTGGCAAGGAGCCTGGGCAAATGTCCGACTTACATCAAGGAACCCGGATCATCAACAAATCAATCTGAACTATATTCACAGGACATACTTGACTCCTATAAGACTGTGCAGAATGGGGCTTAAACAAGACTCCAAATGCTCCCAATGTACAAATGGGGACGAAGGAACATTTATGCACATGTATTGGGACTGCCCACCAGTTAAGGCATTCTGGAAAGATGTGTCCCAACAATTATCAAAACTCGTATCTTGGAATATACCTGTACACCCCTCGGTATTACTATTGAATGATGTTTTTGAGTTTGCAGTGAATCCACAGCTAAAGAGATTGGTTTTATCGGGTATCACAGTAGCTAAAAAGCTGATCGCATCACGCTGGTTTCAACCGGAAAAAATTTGCCGGAAAGTTTGGTTTCTTACATATCTCGATGTGATATATCAAGAAATATCTACAGCAAGAATTCTGGGTCTCAATGAATCCAAAATGTCAATGTGGGTAGAAGTGGTGGAGAGAATAAAAGCTAGCTTATAATGGTAGTGTCTGGTTAGAAGTGAGGGATAATGGAGGTACTATCCAAGGGGGGGTCCGGGAGGGGGGGGGTTCGAGCTGGAGCATATGTGTGTAGGGTTTTAGAAAATAGGTATTAGGGGTATATTCTATACTAACATTTATATAATTGTAATTTCGCTGGATATACACTGTATACGGTTAAAATGTTATTATAGACTATTTTTGTTTTATCTTGTTTCTGTACTTGCATGTAATTTTAACCACCTTGACTGAAAGTTTCATTATGCATTATGTGTTGAGTACTGACTTTTACTAATTTTTGTTTTGCAATAATAAAAAAAATATAAAAAAAAAAAAAAATGTTTTTAATTTAATCTGGAGGGGATCTTTAATATTTTCAGAATATTTTGTAGAACAATGAGCCAGGGAAAGAGAAAGAGAAAGAGAGAAAATATAGATATATAAAGAGGGGGGTAGAATAATGAGAGCCAGGGAAAGGGATATATATATATATATATATATATATATATATATATATATATATATATATATATATATTAGGGCTGTCAGTTTATCGCGTTAATTAGATTAATTAATTACACAGCAAATTATCGCGTTATGAAAATTAACTCAAAATTAATTACAAAAAAAAAAAAAAAATTGGTATCTCATTCATTCCATAAGAATGTAGAATACACATTTACAGACTTTTTTTTAATGTGGTCCATTTGCATGTTCTTGGTATCTGATTCTAGGGACATCTATGAATCCCAGGGAATGTATTCCCAGTGTCAGAAATACTGTGGGCTAGATCCACAAAGAATGGATTGCACGGTGCAAGTTGCACCCTTACTTACAATTCATTATGAAAATGGGGGACCCTGATGTAAACAAGACGAAAGTCTTTCTCTGGTCTGCATCCCCTTAACAATTGTGTGTATTGAGCCGTACTGTATTGTACCCATTCTGCAATCTGTTTATAACATTTTCATTCAATCAATCAATCTGCACAGAACATTTTATTTTTAGTCAATTGTAATGAACCAAATGAGAATATCAATACATATTTTTGTATCTTTGACTGTGAATAACACCATGCTCAAATTGACCAGACCTGAAAAATCTAAGCAAATTAATAGATGGAAGATGATTAAACAGAAGGTTTTTGTAGATACAGTACTGAATTCTGCCATCTGGACACATGCAATTTGAAATATGATTATAGAATATAGAATATCAGGCATAAAATGGTTATGCAATTAAAATGCGATTAATTAGATTAATTAATTACAAATCCTGTAATTAATTAGATAAAAAAATGTAATCGCCTGACAGCACTAATATATATATATATAGAGAGAGAGAGAGAGAGAGAGAGACATAGAGAGAGCAGGGGGTAGCAGAATGAGAGCCATAGAAAGAGAGAGAGATAGAGAGAGAGAGAGCGGGGGGGTAGTGGAATGAGAGCCAGGGAAAGGGAGAGAGAGAGAAAGGGAGAGAGGGGGGGTAGTGGAATGAGAGCGAGAGAGAGAGGGGGGGTAGTGGAATGAGAGCCAGGGAAAGAAAGAGAGAGAAGAAAAAAAAAAAAAAAAAAAAAAAGAGAAAAAGAGAGAGAGAGAGAGGAGAGAGAGAGAGAGAGAGAGAGAGAGAGAGAGAGAGAGAGAGAGAGAGAGAGAGAGAGAGAGAGAGAGAGAGAGAGAGAGAGAGAGAGAGAGAGAGAGAGAGAGAGAGAGAGAGAGAGAGGGAGAGAGAGAGAGAGAGAGAGAGGGAGAGAGAGAGAGAGAGAGAGAGAGAGAGAAGAGAGAGAGAGAGAGAGAGGAGAGAGAGAGAGAGAGAGAGAGAGAGAGGTAGTGGAATGAGAGCCAGGGAAAGAGGGAGGGAGAGAGAGAGTGAGAGAGATAGAGGGAGAGGGAGAGAGATAGTTCCTCCTAGACACAGTTCCTCCTAGACACAATTCCTCCTAGACACAATCTCCCTAGAAACCACAAAAAACTACACCTATCTCGGCCTAAACATCAGTGCTACAGGGAACTTCAACCAAGCTGTGAACGACCTGAGAGACAAAGCAAGAAGGGCCTTTTATGCCATAAAAAGGAACATCAAGTTAGACATTCCAATCAAAATCTGGCTCAAAATATTAGACTCCGTCATAGAACCGATTTCCCTATATGGTTGTGAAGTCTGGGGCCCACTTGCAAACCAAGACTTCACCAAATGGGACAAACACCCAATTGAGACTCTGCATGCAAAATTTTTGCAAATCCATTCTCCGCACCAACGGAAAACACCAAATAATGCATGCAGAGCAGAACTAGGAAGATACCCACTAATCATCAAAATTCAAGAGCGTTCAAATTCCACAATCACCTAAAATAAAGTGACCCAGACACACTCCAAAACATAGCCCTCACCCACAGAGAGACCCTCGATAGATGCCCACTCAGCCAGATGGTTCTGGGACTCTGCTCACAAACACAAGCAGAGCCACCAGACAGAAACCACACTGGACTAAATCAAATTATAAGAAAACAAAAAAGAAAACTGACACATTGGAAAGAAACAACCCAAAACCAGAGCAAATTGAAATGCTATTTGGCCCTAAACAGAGAGTACACAGTGGCAGAATACCTGAGCACTGTGACTGACCCAAAACTAAGAAGATCCTTGACTAGGTACAGACTCAGCGAGCACAGCCTAGCCATTGAGAAAGGCCGCCATAGGCAGACCTGGCTCCCAAGCGAAGACAGACTATGCACCCACTGCACACAAGATGAGGTGGAAACCGAGCTCCACTTCTTAACAACCTGCCCACTATACCAAGACATCAGAGACATATACTTCCCACAAATTGCAAACACCCAAAGAGACTTTGAAAACATGGACAATAACTCAAAACTCCCATACCTACTGTGAGAAATACAAGAATGTGCAAACACAGCAGCCAGATTTGTGAGCTGCTGTGACAAGAAACGGACATCCAACGGAATTAAACCACCATAAAGACTGTACAAGAAATTCCTTCTGTAATGCACTGATTTCTTTTGTTTTCTCTGTTTGATTGTTTTGTTTGGCTTTGGTAAACGTATGTTTCCCATGTCAATAAAGCCCATTTGCATTGAATTTAATTGAATTGAAATTGAATTGAGATAGATAGAGAGAGAGCGAGCGAGAGAGAGAGAGAGATAGGGAGGAGTGACAGCATCATAGTTTTTCCCAGAATGACTTTATGAAGTGACAGCATTTGGAAGTAGTTCCTGTTCAGGTAGACTTGGGTGCTGTGACTTCATGTAGTAATTCCAGGAAAAATGACAATGCTCATTGCAGTGATGATTTACAAATATTACGGATCTGTGACTTGTTTTAGCATTTTTTGGAAAACAATGGAGTTCTATGACTTCTGGACATGAGCTGTAATCTGGTAAATACTTCTAAGTAGAAGAAATGTATTGTTGCTCTTTTCGTAGGCAACAAGAAAAGAAAGTGACATTACAACGGCATTATCCTCGAATGACCCCAATGAGTCCAGAGCCATTAGGAGTCCAGTGGAATGGTACGGGGAACCTTCAGATTACCAGACGACCACTCTACTAGGGGGGTGGGAAAAACATTTATACAGTCATATATTGCGAGTGACGCCAAGTATCGATCTATTTTACTGCAATAAGGATTATTGGAATGAGGTGACCAGATTGAAAAAGTTCTCTTATTAAATAAAACATGATTTTTATTGCAGATGCTAACAAAGTTTTCCGTTGGGGACATAATACATTTTTTATCCACTTTTTCTCTTCCTGTTTTTCTGTATTTTTCTCCCATCCCAATTTAGTCGTCATGCAAATCCCCCCCTCCCCTTCCTGATCGTTGCTCGCATGTGCCCCCCACTGGTCGGTCTAGGGAGGGTTGATAGATACTATCACATGTCCCCTCCGATACATGCAGAGTCAGCCAGCCACTTCCTTTCACCTGCCAGCGCGGACTCTCATTGGTGAGGTGTAACGTGTGGGAGGCTCACACTACCCTCACCATCTGCCTTCCTCGCTGTGCAGGCGCCCTGACCGACCTGTAGGAGTCGCTGTTTACAACGACCAGATTACCACCCACCGGCTTCCCTCCCGCTGACTCTGCCAATTGAGCCAGTATGACAGCCGGCCAAGCCGGAGGCAACGCTGACAGCCGGATTCGATACCAGTGTCTCATTGGTGACGAGCACTTAGTCCGCTGCGCCACCCAGCCGCCTCGTTATGGACATAATTAATAGTTCATAATAATAAAGTTGTGGTCAGTATGTGTTAAAGAGACACTATGCAATTTGTTGTACATTGTTTGTACAATTGTCCAGTTTGTGGTGCAAACTAAATAATCTGATAAGCTTCCATGTAGGGCTGCACAATTTTGGGAAATAATCTAATTGCCATTTTTCGGACAGATATTACGATTGCGATTACATTTGCGATTATAATTATATATTTTTTTAAGCAGCCCCACAGAGTTTTATTGTAAAATGCGGCTTGCATCTGGCCTACGCAGTGGGTCTGTTCGGGACACCGAGCCTGAAAATGTTTCTTTTTACCTGGGAATCGATACCGGTACCCAACAGTACCTTTTTTTCTGTACTTTACTCTCCCTCTCTGAAGTCTAAACTTCACAACACACAATCTAAAACCCCTTACCTCCCTCTCCCAAACCGTTCCTACAATTTTTTTTATGTTGCATGATCATGTATATTTATTTTGTATTATAATTCTTTTTATGTTTAAATTAGAGGTGGGCATAGATTAATTTTTTTAATCTAGATTAATCTATCTGCAATCCTGGATTTAATCTAGATTAATCTAGATTAAAATGGCTAAAAAAAAAAAAAAAAAAAAACTGCCAAATAATGACCAGAAGTAAGTCCTTACTTTTTCTTTCCTCCTTATGTTTCTCAGGCCAGGTGGCCCATTACACCATGAGCCCATCTCCCGTTTCCAAAATGCATTACAGACTGTTTGAAAAAGCTGTTTTGCTATGATAATTGGTAATGAAATATCAAAATAATGTTCAATAAGATGTATTTGTGTTTAATAAATTGTTTTATTCAGAAGTTAACACAAATAAATAATATTACCAGTACAGTACAGTATCTAGCACTCTCAGGAGCAAAACAGAAAGAATCATTTCAAACTTGAACTATGTGACATGGCTTGAATCAACTGCTCCAGTGGAATTGCTCAGTGGCCAATGGTGTCAACTGTGGTTGTACTGGGCAGCTCCCAGGTGTGAATGGAACTGTGTGAATGTGAAGCAGGGCGTTCCTGAAAAAGAGCATCTGTGCTCAGAGAACCTACCCTGGGTAAATAAAGGTAAAAAAAAAAAAATGTAAAAAAAACAAAGAAAAAAAAACATTTTTCTTTTTAGATTAATGCGTTAATTATATTATCGCGCGATACTAGTATAGCGTTAACGCAGCACGTTAACGCCGTTAACGGCCCAGCTCTAGTTTAAATATCAACATTATCTGGCAATCCTCAGTACATACTATCAAACTCCTCTGATGTCAGACCAGATATAAGATGTGTGCACACACACACACACACACACACAGAAAAGGAGAATGGCTTAAATGATTTTAGAATACTTCAGCTAATGAAGTTAAATGTTTATTATCATCAACTATCCAGCGTTTTTATAGTGCAACGGTTTTCTACTTAAACATTAATTGAACCAGTAGAGAGAGAGACGGGCTCCCGAGCCCCCCCACCCTTTCCTTAGGCGCCGGTTACACCTTTCGTTTCATTTTCGTTTCATTGTCAGATGAGTTTCGCCGCAACGTGGCAGCCTCGAGTCACACTTTCGTTTTTGTCACCTGAGCACACTGATGTAGTACACTGCCAAAGCAGTAGGTGGCAGTAGGTGGCAAACATGAAGGCAATTTCAACCAATCAGAACTTGAATGTGCCTGCAAAGCAAATGTCAACAAGGCGGGCGCCTATGGGCGCCACCATCTTTTGCCTATTTACCCAGTGCAGCACTTCTTTTTCAGCAAAGTCTAATAAAAGTGCAATAAACAAAACGGATACATTCACTGTGTGTTCTGCCTGTCATTTGTTGATGAAACAAAACTAACATCAACACAAGTGACCACCAAGAGCGGATAGTTTAGTCTAAAAAAAGATCGGTAGCTACATTGTTAGCTGCATGCTAATGTCAATGGAATATGCCATTCTAACAGTATAGCATTGTGGCTAGAAGCTAACGTTAGCTCACGCTAGTTAGCCAGCACCAAACTGATGATATCGGGAGCTATCAGTAGTTAGATAACATTAGAGACAACACTGTGTGTATTAAAAAAGGTGAATAGATGACTGGGCCATTTTGTTTAATACTTGTTAAGTTGAAAGAGGAGCTTTGAGCTAACATGGTCTGATAGCTAGCCAGTGGTAATGCTAGCAGAATGAATGGATGTAAACTTTATTTAACATATTGCATAATGGGTACAATACAATACGGCTCAATACAAACAATTGTTAAGGGAATGCAGACTGCTGTAGCTTGGACTGGGGTCCTTATAACAATAACTTGACAACACATGGTAGCTGCAGCTATTTGGGACATGGAGCTATGTCCCAAACACACACACACACCCACACACACACACTGTTGTCACCGGAAGGGCACGCAGATGGTATCTACTGCGCATGGGCGTTTTCGCAACAACGGCTCCGTGAAGGCTACACGACTGTTGTCGGCAAGTTTTTGGCGTTGCTCAAAAACGCAAACACAATTTAGCGTTTCAGCTAGGGCCACAACGTATCGACCAAAAAACGCATTTCTGTGTAAAAGGGACATGAAACGTATTCAAAAACGTATAAAAACGAGCACAAAAACACTGTGTGTAACATGCCCCTTACTCAGCTCAGATATTTTCTCTGTCTTGAGCAGGGTTAGCTAGGAACAGCTTTCTCAAGCTTCACACCTTGGGCATGGAATGCCAATGGGCTACAGGACCATATCCACTTAAGCCCTTTAGACACCCCGGTCTCTCTTGGTGAATTAAAATCTGTATTACATAACTTCCTACAAGAAGAATGTCGCTGCTTTCTGTAGTCGGGTCCCAACTGCAAAACTGCAAAATCACTGTATTACCCTGTATTATACTGTCATACACTTTTACTATCATGTAGACTATTCTGCTTTGTGTTTTTGTGTTTACATGTGATGTGATGTATTGTATATTGTATACATGCACTTGTATTATGTTCTTGTGTGATGTATCGCACATTTTATTGCTGTGTGATGTATTGCAAATGCAAATAGCTGTCATCTTGGCCAGGTCTCCCTTGCAAAGGAGATCTTGTATCTCAATGGGACTTCCTGGTTAAATTAAAAAAATATATATATATTAAAAGATTTTTTTTAATTGCAGGCTTTGTGATTTGCTAATTGCATCATTTCAAATCACGATTTCGATTTAAAATCGATTAATCGTTCAGCCCTACTTCCATGTCAATTCTGTGAATAAATACAGCCTTTTTATGGGTACGTTTCTTCTTCAGGTACCTACACAAATATTAATTAAATTAATGAAATTTCTTGCAATATATTGTTTATCACAGATATCGTGTATCGTGATATTATCGTTATTGAGGGACAAATATCAGTATTGTATGGTATCTTGAGTTACTCGCTCGACCTCCTGAGACATCGCCACGCCATAAATCAAGATGAGAGCTAAAGAAGCTAATTAAGTCCTGCATTTCAACATATTGACTACTACAGTATGGTAAATCATTTTAGCACCTTACTTCACAGCAGAGGTGTGGACTTGAGTCGCATAACTTGGACTCGAGTCAGACTCGAGTCACGAATTTGATGACTTTAGACTTGACTTGACCAAATCAAAAAAGACTTGCAACTCGACTTTGACTTTAACACCAATGACTCGTGACTCCACTTGGACTTGAGCCTTTTGACTTGAGAAGACTTGATACCTTCTCCCATGCCCAACGATTAAAAATTATGTTATTAAATGTGCCGTGAGGGCGCTCCAGTAGCACACCACATAGCGTGCTGAGTCGCGAAGCGGTTGTCCCAGGTTTGTTTCCCAGACCCGGTGACCATATGCCGCATGTCTTCCCTTCTTCTCCTCCCGTTTCTCCCTCTCTCCTCTGTCGGTCCTGCGTGGCCAAGAAGAAGCTGTCGGTCCTGCGCGACCAGAAAAAGCTAATAAAGATCATTAAATGTGTCGTGAATTAATTCATTTCCAGCTAATAGACACTTCATTCGCGCAGTCCTGGCTCCTGTGTGGGCATATTTTGTTTACTTGTTAGACTGTCATGGCGGCGCCCAGTAGTCGAGTTTTTACACATGATATTGGATATTCTCACTATTTCTCTTTTGTTGAGCACAAAGAAAAGAACGTTTTTAGTTAAATGTAAATTGTGTCTTGGCTCAAAAATCCGATCTACTGCCCACTTTGTTTGAAACAATCCGACAGCATCCAATCAATTTGCGCGAGAGAAGTAACGTTACAAAAGTTAAGAACGACAGATCCAGTGGAAAATTATACCAAAGATTGCTTTGTTGGTGGTGGTCAACAAAAAACAAATTGCAATATGCAAAATGTGCGGGTCGAAAATCACAGATGGATACGCAACAACTTCCAACTTCGTTCGACATTTGAAGCTGCACAAATAACGGTAAGTAACTTGGCTTGCTAGCTACAGTAGTTAAATCAATGAGCCATGACACAGTCAGTGTGGTAACGTTATCACATCTTTACATCTTTACGTGTCCAAAACTCCACACCTACTGGAGTGGTATTTTCGACACTTTGTCCACAGTAGTACTTAATTTAGATCTGTTGCCATGTCCACTGATAGCAATATTTGGAACCCCTACTGAGACACTCTTAACTCTAAACAAAAAACAATTATCGCATTTACATATTTTTTTTTCTTTTTTTTGATTTCTCTGATTTTCTCCCCGTCCCAATTTAGTCGTTGTGCCAATTCCCCCCCCCCCCCCTCCCCTACCTGGCTGCTGTATGCATGTTCTCCTACGAGTCGGTACAAGGGCATCCCGAGTCGATCGCACTCTTCCTCCGAGACGTGCGCCGACAGCCAGTGACGTCTTTTCACTTGGCAGCGAGGACTCTCATTGGTGAAGTGTAATGCGTGGGAGGGCACGCTATCTCCACCAAGTCCTGCCCCACTTAGCAAGCGCCGAGACCTGACCTGTAGGCGTCGCTGTCCACAACGCCAGATTCCCAACCGCCAGCTTCCCCACCCCCTAATACTGCCAATTGTATTAGTGTGAACGGCCAGCCAAGCTGGTGACAACGCAGAGAGCTGGGCTCGAACCCAGCATCTCCTGCGTTGGTGACGAACGCAATCTCCGTTACGCAACCTGACCGCTCCTACATTTACATCTCTCTTAGCGAGATGCATTGTATTGTTAGACTGGAAATCCGCCAACAGCCCTTCTATAGCACAATGGCTCAACAGTGTCATGTTCTTTCTCAAACTTGAGAAAATAAAATACACTATCAGGGGTTCAAGTACACATTTTTACAACATATGGCAGCCCTTTATAAGCCATGTTAACGAATTACAGCATCTGCCTCCCGGTTGATCCCGATGAAGGTGAACTGCACTGCTATGTCTGTCAGGCCTCTCCTTTTTGGGTGAGCTGACCTGGTGTCCAAGGGGTCTCTCCTTCCTGTGTGAACTGACCTGCTGGATCTATCGGAGCTCTCCTGTACCCAGTGGCGGCCGCTGGGTACTTCGCCACTAGGGGCGCTATACCAAACATTTTGCAAATGTTTGGTAAAAAAAGCCCAACACAAACACGCACAGCTCTCTCTCTCTCTCTCTCTCGCTCTCTCTCTCTCGCTCTCTCTCTCTCTCAGATGATGTCAGCTCCATTCAATAATAAACACATTTGTAAAGCTCGTTATTTTAAACAAGTTACCATTCATTGTCTGAGTGGTTATGTCCCACATGCGGCGAAATTAGAGAGAGAGAGAGAGAGCGAGAGAGAGAGAGAGAGAGAGAGAGCATTTTAGTAAAGTTACATTTTCAACAAGATTGCTGCTATTTAAACACTTCATGGAAACGGGGTAACGTTAACCTTATGTCGACTGTAGTATTGTATGACCTCGACATAACGTTTAAACGTTAACGTTACTCCGTTTCCATGAAGTAATTATAAAGTGGCCAGCTAAGATGACGGAGCTAACAGCTAGCAGTAGCTGTAACGTTACAACGTTATGCGGCATCAGTAGACAACGTATCATGTATTAAACTAGAGTTAAGATCGCTAATCTACCTTGTTGTTGGCTTGTTGATAAAGTATATCCACTCCATGGCATTGTCCATCCAGCCTGTGTTGATGTCCATCCATTGTCCGCATCCATATAGCTTGTTGTTAGCCAACAAGCTGTGTGAGTGAAGAGCTGTGTCTTTGTCCATTTCCGCCTCGAACAGCCTGCAAACTACCTGGCGTTCTATCGCCATGCTCTAAGACAAACTCTAACCTTAACCAACTTTGAAAGAGTGCCTAAGCTCAGTGTAGTTGCTGTTGTTGTTGACGAGTCGACTGAACTGCTGTTGCTGTGTTGCATTCTCTCTCTAAGCCAACCCGAGAAATGCGGCTATGGAAAAAAACTGGCATCGCGTCGGCCAATCAGAGAGCGTCTCCACGAAAATGCGGCTATGGAAATTCTTCACGGAAGTTCACGCTGCTGCCTAGACCGCTTCAAATCGCGCTCGGATTCCAACATAATAGTCATATTTCAACGCACAACGCCGTATGCACTGATTGGCTGTGACGGAGACAGCGATCAAACTGTGACGCGCACTCAGAGCGCTATCGCTTCTAGCCCGGGCGAGAAATACGAAAAAATTAAAAAAAACGTCACTTCCTGCTCATGAAAACGATGTTTTTTTAATTTAGATAATAACGTTATATTGTGCATTGGAAATACAAACATACTTAAAATGAGTAAATATTATTCATTTTAAACATGTTTATATTATTTATAGGGCTATAAAACACAAAAACGAAAAAGTTTTATTGTCTTCTTCTCTGATTTAACAGCAGCTGGCCAGCAGGTGGGTCGGCGCCCTTGCGCCCCTAGTGGCGAGCTGCCACTGCCTGTACCTGTCGAGCGGACACTGATTAGATGCTAGATCCCACCCCAGCCACTCCCAGTAGTTAAGTACTTAGATAAAGCTTGTGTGTGAATGTGTGTGCATGTGTGTATGGGGGGGGGGGGGGGGCTCAGTTTACTTTATTGTAATTTCATTTATCATTTACTTAATTAGTGTATCTGTATTACGTACCAAAGATGTGAGTTACATTTATTTAAAGTCATGTTTGTTCATTAAATTTTTTATTTTATTTCTTTTTTTTGCATTCTTGTAATCCATCTGAGATGTAAGCCTTGGGCCTCTATACAGAACACTTCATGCCTGTTTGTGTTGCTTTATATTTTTGTAATTTTTATTATTATTATAGTCATAGTCTTGTCTTATAAAATAAATAAACAATCAGCAATGTCTCGCTTGATGAATGGCCAGCAGTAGCCTAACAGTACTGCTGCTCTTTAAAAAATTGTATTGATTGAAATTTGTATTAACAGATTGCAGAATGGGTACTACACAGTACGGCTCAATACAAACAATTGTTAACACTTTGAGTGCCAGCCACGAGAAATCTCGTTAGTTCATGCCATGCGTTGAGTGCCAAGAACGAGAAATCTCGTTATTTAATCGTTATTTTTTTTATTATCGATTTCCATACATTTTTCATCAATCTAGCCTCACGTTACCAGTGGGGATCTGTCTGAGCTCGAACAGGGAAAATACCGCCCCCTATCGTCTCTCCAGGTGGTATTGCACCCTTTGGATTGGACTGAATGAAATGGATGGGAAAAAAAGAGTCCGGAATCCTCATTTTACTTGTCAGGCATGTAACCGGAGACAATCCCAGTCAGCGTTGGATCAATAAACGCGATCGATATTTGGAATGGCGATCAGGAATTGGAATAATCTTTTTGGAGAACATCTGATCTGAGGTAAGGAATCTATTTTACCAGTCTTGGGATAATCAGAGTTTTTTTCACCTATATCTCAGCGTGTCCCGTATGTGTGTGTGTGGCTGATTGATTGATTGATTGAAAACTTTATTAACAGATTGCAGAATGGGTACAATACAGTACAGCTCAATACACACAATTGTTAAGGGGATGCAGACCAGAGAAAGACTTTCGTCTTGTTTACATCAGGGTCCCCCATTTTCAATTCATCTGGACATATATGACATACATGACATACAGATAGTCAGTACTGCTACATCTATACATTTATGACATACCAGATTTGCAAATACAGTACTGTTTGTGATACAGAAGGAGTCAGGAAAAGGGAGTATATACATTTGACGTAGAAACTGTACATTGGAGGAGGTTGGGTGGGGGGGGGGGTTGGGTACACTGGGATATTGACAACCATACTGGGTAATCTACATTGGAGGTGGTTGGGGGGGGGGGGCACACTGTATATACAAGCAAAACTGTACATTGAGGGGGGGGGGGGGGGAGACACTGTACAAACAAACAAAATTGTACATTGGACTATTGACAAAACCATACTAGGTAAATGACTGTACATTGGAGGGGGTTGGGTTAGGATATTTACAGGGGCCAGTGTTGAATTGCAGTCTCCCGTAGGTGTCCCTTGAGAGAGGTTTTGAAAGTGGGTAGTGATCCACATTCCTTTACAGCTTTGGGTAGGGCGTTCCACATTGATGTGGCATAATTGCGAAACATGTTTAGTCCCTTATTTGAGACGAATCTGGGTTTAACATGATTTGTGGAGCTCCCTCTGGTGTTGTGATCGTGGTATTCACTGACCTTTGGGAAGTATTTTGACATGTACATGGGTACCTTGGTCGTGTAGTGTATCTTGTAGACCAGGCCCATTGCAAGTTGCTGTACTCTGTCGTCTACTCTAAGCCATCCTAGGTTGTCAAAGTGGGCAGGGGTGAGGTGGGTTCTAGGAGTAAGGTCAAGCAGTAGTCTGACCAGTTTGTTTTGAGATGTTTGTAATTTTGTTTTTAGCGCCTTTGAGGTGCTTTGGTACCATGAGGTGCAAGCTGTGAGTGTGTGTGCTGATCAGGAAATAAGATAATCGATTTTTCAGCCCGCTTCTCTAGCGTGCATAAGTACACATACTATCGATAATATAGCGTTTATTTGAAAACGATTCATAAATAGGCCGAAAAATTACAACGTTTTTTGTGTATTCCAGTAAAGAGCGATTCCTGCAGAATCTTTTTTTCCCCTGGAAGTTTAAAAAAACTAGCGTTTTTCAAAATGGTATCAAACGGAAATTAACCGATTAAAAAACAATCAGTTTCGACAATGTTGACTGCAAACAAGTCATTGATAAGCGACGGGCGTATTAGACACATAGCCATAATTTAAGATATAGTTTATGCGTTCGCAAATGTGATCGCCCTCCCATTGACTACAGCGCTGGCACTCAAGCGCTATTTCTGGCGCCCCCTGCTGGCACTCAAAGTGTTAAGGGGATGCAGACCAGAAAAATACATTTGTCTTGTTTACATCAGGGTCCCCCATTTTCAATTAATCATGGCAGACGTTAAATAAGTTATTGGTCCAAGTGGGAAGACAATATGTTGGTTATTGTTATCCTACCTTTAAAATGGATATGGTGATCCTTATTCTTTTTTTTCTCAATATACTCCTGAACTGGTTTTCTCAAGCAGCTCTTGCCCAAATGTATCTAGTTGTAAGACTAACCCTGAATAGTATTACATTTATAGAAATTAGATTATGTTTTGCTAACAAGTTGATAATGAAATTTTTTGGTGAAGCGCGTATTATGACTTGTTTAGGACTCGAAACTCAAAGGTTAGGACTTGGGACTAGACTTGGGACTTGTCAGTCTTGATTTGGGACTTGACTCAGGACTTGCCTGTCTTGACTTGGGACTTGACTCAGGACTTGAGTACCAAGATTTGAGACTGACTTGAGACATGCAAAACAATGACTTGGTCACACAGGGGTCTTTCCAGTTACTAATGTGCAGTCTGATGTTTTTCTGAAGAAGCAACCTGGTAGCTAATGTAGGGCAGTGCGTGGATCAAACTATATAACTGCTTCTAGAAAAACGATCTAACATTGGCTTGGATGGTAATGCCTGTGTCTGGTTCCGGGATTATCTATCTTCTAGGCATCAGTGTGTGAAGTTGGGTCAAGCCCAATCAGAATTTTTGTCCATAGCTAAAGGTAAAATTTTGGGTCCTGTCTTTTTTACGATCGTCATCAATGATATAGTTTCATTGTTGTACGGATGTCATGTCTATTTGTATGCTGATTGTACAATTGTGTACTGTATTGTTGATTCTGTATAGTTGATACAGTACATTGCAGCTTTCTTTTGATGCTCTTCAGGAGGCCCTTGTTAATCTTAAATTAGTTTATAATGCTAGTAAGACACATTTTATGTTGTTTTCAAGAGCCAGAAATATTGACTTTGATGATGTGCGGATATCTACTGTCAGTGGCTCTTGTATAGAGAGAGTCACTAAGTATAAATATTATTTATAGGTATGCTGCGGTATCAACTCTTAAACCTCTGGATTCTGAATATCACTCAGCTCTTGGTGACAGATATGATACTCATCATTGTGTCCTGTATGATATGGTGGGTTGGCCTTCTCTTTGGTACCATATTGGTAAGCAACCTGTTTGTATCTCTTCACTGCTAAATTGGAATATTGGAACCTATTCAACTCAATCTAATGACTGGATGGTTCTTAAGGTCCCTCAAGTTTGTTCTGATCTAGAAAAGTCTGCTTTTTCCTTGGATGCCTCTAACTCTTGGAATGTCGTCTAACTCTCTCTGAGGTTGGAGGTTCTCCCTTCGCTTGGTATGTTTAATCTTATTTAAATTGGATTTCAGACCATTGTTTGGCTACCTGTAACTGTTTTAGCTGATTTTTTAAATGATATTAAAACAGTTTTTAAATGTCTGAGACTTTTGTGGTAACTTTTCTGTGAATATTGCTTTCTATTATGTACTGTTTACATTTGTACAATCGTAATTTCTGTAAATGAGGGAAACCTCAGAAGCTTATGATTTTAAATAAAGGTTGAAATGAAATAACTAGAATGTAGCTGGCTCTCCAAGTACCACCATATGGCCGACGTTAAAATACAGTCTATTCAGCTATGCACAGTTAACGCAGGAGGCAAATGTATTCCTAATACCATTAGTTATTGTTAACTTTTGCCAGACACAGCCACAATGTACAAAGGGGTAGCACTAGAACTAGCAAACTCTTCCACACAACTCATACAATGTAAGGGGCATTGAGAACATAATAACATTCTCACATAGCAAGTGAGACAATTAACCCTTTATCTGCCGGAGATTATTGTCATCTTAATCCCTTCTCTGCCAGTACTGTAAGTCTATGGAGATGTTCCCCTTCTTTGCAGGGCTATAACTTTTTAAATTGTATTGCTAAATTGACATTACTATGGCCCATTCAACATCAAGTATCTATCGTTTAGGATGTAGCAACGTTCTACTTTTTCATTCACACATTCATACTAAAATACCGTCCAGAGTATAAATATGTTTTTATCGTTTTCTGCAGTAATTCATAGAACGTGAGTTATAGCCATTTATGCATATATTAGATCATCAAATGCAGTTTGATAGCGATTGACGCCAGATTAAAAATTTCAATTGTACAAGGTCCTAAACGTCATGACTCATCATCTGCTGGTGCCCGGAGTGGGGGGGGGGGGGGGGGGGGGGGGGGGGTTTATAAGTCCGTGGCCGACGTTAAATCATTTATGTAGTATGGGTGATGTATAGATCAGAGCAGTTGGTATGGATAATAATAATCAAACACGCTGAAACTCACCGCAGCTTCCTCGTTATTATGGGATGTCGATCTAGTTGGTCCAGTTCCAGGTTGTATAATACTAATATACGTCCAATCATGTTGTTTTTATGGAGTTATGGCAACGGATCCATGTCCAGTGTGTCGAGATGGAGTCCCGCGAGCGATAGCGAGTGGCCGGACGAAATATGGGTCAGCACCACTTCCGGCTGCTCACTTACGGTTTTGGCAACTCGCCGATCGGCCACCAGGTGGCGGTCTTGAACCGTTGGAGAGTTGAGAGGAGATCTACAGCACCCGTCAAGTCTCCGTGGGTGAAATATGATTGCCATGACAGATTTTTGAAATATTGATCTCAAAGACGCTGTAAAACGTCATTTGGCAGATTACGCATGGCGAGGAATGACGTCTAAACACGTCATTGGCGATTAAAGGGTTAAGAACAACTGTATTTCAGCAAATGTACTTAATTCTCTCTCTCTCTCTCTCTCTCACAGCAAGCAAGTGTCCTTCATTCTCTCACACACACACACACACACACACACACACACACACACACACACACACACACACACACACACACACACACACACACACACACACACACACACACACACACACACACACACACACACACACACACACACACACACACACACACACACACACACACACACACACACACACACACACAATGTTGTTGTCCATTGACAACTCGCATATGCAGGGCCGGACTGGGGAAATAATTCAGGCTGGGAAATATAGTGTGAAATATAGCCCCAGTCAGGCCACTTTCTAAGTGGGGTCCCCCACCAGGAATTATTTTGTTACAAAGACTTAATTTCCTGCATTCTGGTGCAGAATTTTTTGAATTTTTACCCTTTAAATGCCAGTGTTTGTGATGGGCATCACAAATTATTGTAAAAAAAAAAAAAAAACATATTCAATACATTTTCGAATTGTAACCCTTTAAATGCCAGTTTGTGTGATGGCATCACAAATTATTGTTAAAAAAACACAAAAAGTTAAATATTTTCAATATATCAAATGCAAAGTACATTTTTCTGGGGGGGGTTATTACAGGCTAGGCATGTGTCAATGATTAGCAACAACACAGATTTGGATGGATTTTTTGTTTTTTGTAATGTCAGATTTAACAACAACTATTTTCAGAAAAGTGGGAGTATTTCATTTTTTATCTGACATTACAAAAAATCTAAAAATAAAAATGGTTATGATCAGGACTGAGGTTGAATAAAAGATTTATGACTGTTTAGACTGCATTAATCTCTGTCACAGTGATCTCCTGGTTGTTCCCCACTTAGGTTATCTAACTATCGCACCGCCGCAACTAGAAACACTGGCCTGCTTCTAAGTTCAGTGGCCTGACTGCAAAAAAAAAAAAAAAAAAAAAAAATTATAATATTATTATTATTATTATTTCATTTTTTCAAGTACCACCAGCAGTACCACCAAGTACCACTAGTGGTACGCGTACCACAGGTTGAGAACCACTGAACTAAACATTATCAGCGTATACCAGGGTCAAACCAGATGATCACAAGGACTTGAAGAAGTTACATATTTGAGACAGAAAAAAAAAAGTTCTTACTGTCCTATACTATTATGTACCTTACTACTATGGTACTGTACTTATACTACTACCTATCATGCTAATTATGTCCTTACTACTATGCACTCAGAGTGTAACACTCAAGTTCAACACTATTTGATGAACAATGGCCCTTAGGTGCCAAAGATGTACCCATCCTGCTGTCACGGTCATACTTTCATGCCAGTTCTATTGATGCCTGTATTAAAATATTAGAAATATACAAGCTATCTGAGGAAATATACATCAACCAATATATCAAAAATTAGCTAGTTAACAATGCAACACATTGCAGGTGATTCTGACATCCGAGGTAATAACCTGTTTAAATGGCAGTTCATAAACAAGGAGACGGCTGATCCCATTCAACTCAATGTCAGCTGAACTGAAAATGTCCACAGTTGGCACCCAGAGTTAATTATATTGTTAAATTTACATTTACATTATCCAAAGCGATTTACACGTTCTGTACGACAAGTCATCAGGAAGGGCACAATTGGTTTACACTGCCTATTTTTATGCCTACTTTTTATTAAATTTTTATTTTAATTCTCCACTGTAAGATCATTTTATGACCTGGCTGTATCGTGTCTTCTACTACCTGTACCTCCCCTCCCCCCTCCTGCTATGAGGCCTGAATCTCCCCAAGGGGATCAATAAAGGAATATCTTATCTTATCTGATCTTATCTAATATGGGTTCACGCACTACACAGTGACATAAAGACCCTTCCTTCTTTATAGATCCCTTGGTTGATAAGAATGATGATGGTGCTGTTGTGTTAAACATCAAGCCTCTGATTCCGGAACACCGGCATAAAAATCAAACGCGGGCCGGCTTTTGTAAAAAATAAATAAAAAAGCAAGCCGGTATAATGAGGGTCTTCTTTATGGTAATATTATGAGATCTCTATTCTTACTCACCAGCAGTCTATGACAAAGGCTTTTTACTGAGCTACTTCACCTCCACCCCCACCCCCAACAGACACACACACCCCCACCCACCCACCCACCCACCCACCCACACACACACACACACACACACACACACACACACACACACACACACACACACACACACACACACACACACACACACACACACACACACACACACACACACACACACACACACACACACACACACACACACACACACACACACACACACACACACACACACACACACACACACACACACACGCACGCTCGTCTTCACAATCCCCTGGTGCTGATGTCAGCATTTCTTGTGATTTGAAACGGTGCTGGTACCTCATTAGCATATGAATAGATGTAGAGACAGGCAGGAGTTGGGATTTGAATGTCGCATTGTCATGTCACTGGAGAGTGTTTGTGTGTGTGCGTGCGCGTGCATGTTGCGTGTTATGTGTTATGGCCGTTTACATTAGATTTGAATTAGAATAGAGGCTTTGTGGTGCGGAGCTGCATGGCTATTGCAGTGTGAATGAGTCTCGTATTGGCCAGGGAGAAGCATCTGTCTGACATCAGTGTGTGTGTGTGTGTGTATTCTTGTACTTGTACGTACGAAATTACTACGAGAAGCAGGGTTACCAGATGTGCGATAATTATCGTATTTGTACGATAACTTTGCCATTTGTACACTGTTTGACGAACAACACTTACCCTTAGCTGTCAGAGTTGTAGCCTTCCTGATGACTTGTTGTACAGAACTTGTAAGTTACTTTAGATAAATGTAAATATAACCATAGACAACTGTCTCACACAAGCGCACAGGAGTGGAATGATGCATCGATTAATCGAAATGCATCGATTCTAATGTGACGATTCAACTGCATCGATTTGAAAATGTTAGAACCGATTATAATCTAAATTAATCGAAATAAATTATTATTATTTTATTTTTTAATGTTTTTTTTGTGTGTGTATTGTTTTTATTGACCTATAGTCCATTCATGCTGAGTGAATCAGTTCCCCCAGCCACATTTGTGTATTCAAATTTTTTGGGGGAATTAACTGATAGAAAATTAATAGAAAATTAATCGAATCGAATCGTGGTCAAATTAAGAGATTTCATGATGCATTGAATCGTTGCCTGAATAATCGTAATCGAAATTAATCGTTGTGAGGTTGCATCGTTACACGCCTACTTATAATTGTACTATATTCTATTGTGCTATATTTAATTTAGTTTATATCCCATTTCATTTTATTCAACATCTTTATTTACAGTTGTACAGCCCTGGCCTATATTTTTATTTCATAATTATATAATATTCTATTGTGCTTAACTTAGTTCATATTTAATTTGACTCCACCTCTTTATTGTATTATCTGTCTGTTAACACATCCACCACCGTTCACGTTGTACAGTGTTATTGCCCGCCATGCGTCGTCTGCCAAACCACGCTGTACAGCGATATTGAGATAATATTTCATTTTTTCGCCATGGCATTCATAATTCAGCCGCCCAGCCTCTGGTGATACAGTGGGACTCTGCACAATATTGCAACGCCTCAATACCGCCGCCTGGTGGATGATCGGGCGAGTTACACCCGGAAGTGGCAATCGGTGCATCTGGGAAATCCGTTCAGCAGTTTATTGTTGCGGGACTCCAGACATACACTGGCATGCATATGGATCGCTGCCATAACTCAATAATCGATATGATTTGGGCGTTTATTGCCCCATACAAACCGGAAATGGATCTAGGAGATCAACGTCAAATAAGTGGGATCTTTTTCCTCCAGTCTCGTCGGCGAACGGTAAGAGGACGCTAACGTCATTTTCAGCCCAATTGTCTATTCATTTCACCGCAAACCGATCTGATCAATATATCACCCATACTACATAAAGCATTTACTGACTATCACAGAATTATAAACGACCCCCCCCCCTTTTCTCGCCAGATGATAAAAAAAATTTAAATAAAAATAAAAAAGAATATATATATATATTTTTTTATGCAGTCAGGCCACTGCACTTACAGTAGAAGCAGGCCAGGCCAGTGTTTCTAGTTGCAGCAGCGTAATAGTTAGATAACCTAGGTGGGGAACAACCAGGAGATCACTGCAACTCACACAAGTTTGATCTCAAGTGACTACCTGGTAAAATAAAGGTAAAATAAAAAATAAAATCTCTCTCTCTCTCTTGCTCTCACACACACACAAAGGGAGCCGCATATGATTGGTGGAGGCGGGATCCTTACAAAAAACTGTTGTTGCTAATCATTGACACATGCTAGCCTGTAATAATCCCCCCCAGAAAAATCTACTTTGCATTTGATATATTGCAAATATATGCCATCACACACACTGGCATTTAAAGGGTTAGAATTATAAAATGAATATGTGGTGTTGAATAAAAGATTGTATTTTTTTCAATCTGACATTACAAAAAAAACTGAAAATCCATCAAAATCAGTGTTGTTGCTAATCATACATATGCTTGCCTGTTTTTTAACAATAATTTGTATGTTATCACAAACACTGGCATTTAAAGGGTACAGATAAAAAAAATCCTGCACCACAATGCAGGAAATTAAGTCTTTGTAACAAAAAAATTCCTGGTGGGGGACCCCCAGACCCCCCTGCTTAAAAAGTGGCCTGACTGGGGCTATATTTTGCACTATATTTCCTGGCCTGAATGATTTCCCCAGTCCGGCCCTGGTTAAAAGCCTCCAATGCTTATTAGTGTGTGTGCATTTGAACGTTTGCATGTTTCAACCATACATTTCCATTTATATTAAAAAAAAATTATAATAATGGTCTTTAAAAGAAAATTTACACAGCTCTCTGACACCGTTATTTGAGGGGTCGCAGCCTGAAAAGTTTGGGAACCCCTGTCCTAGTAAAACCACCATGGGTTACTGTCATAGTCTCCTAGTAAAACCACCATGTGTTACTGTCATAGTGTCCCTAGTAAAACCACCATGTGTTACAGTGTCATAGTGTCCCTAGTAAAACCACCATGTGTTACTGTCATAGTCTCCTAGTAAAACCACCATGTGTTACTGTCATAGTGTCCCTAGTAAAACCACTATGTGTTACAGTGTCATAGTGTCCCTAGTAAAACCACCATGTGTTACTGTCATAGTGTCCCTAGTAAAACCACTATGTGTTACAGTGTCATAGTGTCCCTAGTAAAACCACCATGTGTTACTGTCATAGTGTCCCTAGTAAAACCACCATGTGTTACAGTGTCATAGTGTCCCTAGTAAAACCACCATGTGTTACTGTCATGTCATAGTGTCCCTAGTAAAACCACCATGTGTTACAGTGTCATAGTGTCCCTAGTAAAACCACCATGTGTTACTGTCATAGTGTCCCTAGTAAAACCACCATGTGTTACAGTGTCATAGTGTCCCTAGTAAAACCACCATGTGTACCGTCATAGTGTCCCTAGTAAAACCACCATGTGTTACTGTCATAGTGTCCCTAGTAAAACCACCATGTGTTACTGTCATAGTGTCCCTAGTAAAACCACCATGTGTTACAGTGTCATAGTGTCCCTAGTAAAACCACCATGTGTTACTGTCATGTCATAGTGTCCCTAGTAAAACCACCATGTGTTACAGTGTCATAGTGTCCCTAGTAAAACCACCATGTGTTACTGTCATAGTGTCCCTAGTAAAACCACCATGTGTTACAGTGTCATAGTGTCCCTAGTAAAACCACCATGTGTACCGTCATAGTGTCCCTAGTAAAACCACCATGTGTTACTGTCATAGTGTCCCTAGTAAAACCACCATGTGTTACTGTCATAGTGTCCCTAGTAAAACCACTATGTGTTACTGTCATAATGTCCTAGTAAAACCACTACAAGTGATTTTTCTTTATTGTGTAAGAAACTTCAGAATGTTATCTTTCAAAATAGACCAGGCTTATGCATGTGCTATAAGCATAAAGTATAAAGATAAGCTTTGCAAACAAAGTATGCAGTCCTCAAGTTCAAGTAAAGAAATGGACGCTTTTCTGGGCGCATGTTAAGAGATTAATTGCTGTGGTCTCCCTACATAGTTCAGCTAGACCGGTTTGTGTCTCAGAGAGAAAGAGGAAGCTTTGAGTCTCCAATGTGTTCCTTCTTAGGATTAGCATGAGTAGTCGATTACTCAAGTACTCGCCGTTTCAATTGAACTCTAGTGGTTGTTGGAGAGAACCCTGATGGTGACGCGTCTATACTTTCTACAACGGCGCTCGGTTTCCGGGTTCCTCCGATTGGCCACAACGGCCACGTGACCTCCGCTAGCACGCGCCCTTCCTGCCGCGCACCACGCTCGCCAGCTTCCTGGTCAAGCACCAAGCACCTGCCGCGCTATTAAAAAAATATACCGTTAACTGGAATATGTTGTTGACAGAGCTCTCATATTTGCGAATGCATAAACTATTAAAAAAATATACCATTAACTGGCGGGGAAGAAGAACACTGATAACGGTGTGTGGACCGTCCTGCGAGCCCCAGGTCACCGCCCCGCGAGCCCCAGGCCACCGTCCCGCGAGCCCCAGACCACCGCCCCGCGAGCCCCAGGTCACCGTCCTGCGAGCCCCAGGCCACCGTCCTGCGAGCCCCAGGCCACCGTCCTGCGAGCCCCAGGCCACCGTCCTGCGAGCCCCAGGCCACCGCCCCGCGAGCCCCAGGTCACCGTCCTGCGAGCCCCAGGCCACCGTCCTGCGAGCCCCAGACCACGGTCCTGCGAGCCCCAGGCCACCGTCCTGCGAGCCCCAGGTCACCGTCCCGCGAGCCCCAGGCCACCGTCCCGCGAGCCCCAGACCACCGTCCCGCAAGCCCCAGACCACCGTCCTGCGAGCCCCAGGCCACCGTCCTGCGAGCCCCAGACCACCGTCCTGCGAGCCCCAGGCCACCGTCCCGCAAGCCCCAGACCACCGCCCCGTGAGCCCCAGACCACCGTCCCGCGAGCCCCAGACCACCGTCCCGCAAGCCCCAGACCACCGTCCCGCAAGCCCCAGGCCACCGTCCCACGAGCCCCAGGCCACTGTCCCGCGAGCCCCAGGCCACCGCGAGCCCCAGGCCCCAGGCCACCGCTCCGCGAGCCCCAGGCCACCGCTCCGCGAGCCCCAGGCCACCGCTCCGCGAGCCCCAGGCCACCGTCCCGCGAGCCCCAGGCCACCGTCCCGCGAGCCCCACGCCACCGCGAGCCCCAGGCCCCAGGCCACCGCTCCGCGAGCCCCAGGCCACCGTCCCGCGAGCCCCAGGCCACCGCGAGCCCCAGGCCCCAGGCCACCGCTCCGCGAGCCCCAGGCCACCGCTCCGCGAGCCCCAGGCCACCGCTAAAAAATATATATAAAAGAAAATATAAAACAAATAAAATAAAATCAGTTTGGAACTGATTTTAAAATACTTGTAACTTGTAAATAACTGTCATTTTAAAGTAAACAGAAATTAGTTTTGAAGATACATTTCACGGGTGACCCGTGGGTCGGGCGGGAACCAATGGCTTGCGAGCATGTCCGGGTCATTGTAAAGGTGAAGAAATAAATGTTATCAGATAGCCAACTAGTTTATCCGCTTCAACCCTTGTAACGAAAAAGATGGCGAAAAGAAAAAAAGACGATGATTACCGTGCATTCCAGGCTGCGTGGACAGAGGGATTTGCATTTGTGGAGAGAGCAGGATCTGCGGTATGTCTAATATGCAATGATAAAATTGCATAGATGAAACAGACAAATATAAAGCGGCACTTCGATACGCGCCATGCTCCATTTGCATCGAAATATCAAGCGGGGGACAGCAGGAAAAGGACATGCGAGGAGCTTGAGCGGAGAGTGCAGACGAGTCAGCAGCAACTACGCGTGTAGACCAAGCAAGGTGACGGGAATTCCGCTAGCTTTGCGGGTGCTTTGGCAATAGTAAAGAATGGAAAGCCATTCACAGATGGCGAGTATGCCAAAACATTCATGCTTGATGTGGCCAATGAACTGTTTGATGACTTCCCAAATAAAGACAAGATAATCAAACAAATAAAATACATGCCCCTGTCAGCAAGAACTGTGCATGCTCGTAGCATCATGATGGCAAATCAAGTCAAGGAAACACAAATTAAGGACATAAACGCCAGGACATACTTTTCTCTGGCGTTAGATGAGTCAACAGACGTTATCCATCTATCTCAGTGCAGTATAATTGCCAGGTATGCTGCAGGTGACACACTGCTTGAGGAAAGCTTGGCTGTTTTGCCAATGAAAGGGACAACAAGATCAGAGGATTTATTCACGGCTTTCATGGAGTTTGCTAAAGAAACAAAAATACAGATGGATAAACTTATTTCTGTCTGTACTGATGGTGCACCCTGTATGGTGGGGAAGAACAAAGGATCTGTAGAGCTTCTCCGTGAACATGAAAAGAGAGCCATCCTAAGTTTTCATTGCATCCTGCACCAGGAGGCGCTTTGCGCTCAGACGTGTGGCCAGGAGCTTGGTGAGGTGATGTCGCTGGTCATTCGAGTGGTCAACTTTATTGTTGCCCAAGCTTTAAATGATCGCCAGTTTAAAGCTCTGTTAGAAGAAGTTGGGAATCAGTATCCTGGTCTGCTTTTACACAGCAACGTGTGTTGGTTGTCAAGGGGAAAGGTGCTCAGCCGTTTTGCAGCTTGCCTGAGTGAAATCCGGAGTTTTCTTGAAATGAAAGGCGTCAAGCATCCTGAGCTAGACAACACTGACTGGCTCCTGCAGTTTCACTATCTCGTGGACATAACTGGCCACCTGAACCAGCTCAATGTGAAAATGCAAGGTATTGGACATACAATCTCATCCCTTCAACAAGCAGTGTTTGCATTTGAAAGCAAGCTGGAAGTCTTTCTCAGGGACATTGAAACAGGTCGTCTTCTGCACTTTGAAAGACTGCAACAATTTAGAGATGCATGCTTAGCAAGTGACTCCACTCAACATCTGGATCTCCAGCAGCTAGCTGGCTTTACGTCCAATCTCCTGCAGTCATTTAAAGCACGTTTTGGAAAATTTCATGCACGCACTGGTCTTTTCAAGTTCATCACTCATCCACATGAGTGTGTGCAGTGGACAAAATCGACCTGCCATGCATCCCCGGGGTCTCTATCGGAGACTTTGAGCTGGAAGTTGCTGACCTGAAGGCATCAGACATGTGGATGAGTAAGTTCAAGTCACTTAATGGAGAGTTGGAAAGACTTGCACGACAGCGAGCAGAGCTGGCGAGGGAACACAAGTGGACAGAAATGAAAAATCTTCAACCTGAAGACCAGCTGATTCTTAAAACTTGGAACAAGCTTCCTGTGACATACCACACAATGCAGCGTGTGAGTATTGCCGTATTGACCATGTTTGGCTCTACATATGCATATGGGCAGTCATTCTCGCATATGAGGAACATTAAGACCAACCTACGCTCACGTCTAACTGATGGAAGCCTCAACGCCTGCATGAAGCTCAACCTCACCACGTATGAACCAGACTACAAGGCCATCAGCAAAACCATGCAGCACCAGAAGTCACATTTAATTTATTATACGTTTATTTTTCATTCATTTTATTTTGTACATGGGGGTACAGTTAATCTTTACACAATATCACCAACATATTTTTTTTTTTTTTACATGATACACCCATGGCCCGAAAAGGAGCAGGATGAAGAAAACTTGTTTCCTGCCCCCTTCCAAACTTCATAATTATTTTAACATAATGGTCAGCTCAGTGCACCTTACAGCTTCATACCATATAATAATATAATAATAATCATTACCATAACTATGATAACAATAATAATAATAATAATAATAATAATAATAATAATAATAATAATAATAATAATAATAATTGTTGTGAAGGGCCAGATTAAACCGAATATATATATTTATTTATATATATATATTTAATTGTATTTGTATATTCTCTAATATTCCCTGATATCCCTTGTATATTCCTTGTACAATATGCATTGAATATCCATTCTAGCCTACTGAACATCCCATAATAGTCTCCATTCTACTATTGGTCGAGACCTTGGTGCCAGGCTGCCATACCCCTCAGACCCAGTTCAAACGTACCGCTCGACATGTACGAACAAGTCCTAGTTCCGCGTAGGAATTTGGCTACCGCACCACTAATGGGACTATTTGTTCATAGTGCGTATATATACTGCGCTACTAAAGTAGGACTTTCTTTTCAGTCCAGTTTCTTACCCTCCAATAGAGTCACAGACGTAAAGCCTCCCCGCGATGCCACGTGTGGGAGTAAGGCCAAGTTCGGCCTACCATCGGTATTGAGACATCGTGTATATTAATATTTGAATAGTCATATTTGGCACTATATCGTCGAGTTGGACGTAGTCTATTAAGCTAATAATAGTCTGTTAATATATAGTGCTTCGTGCGGTGAGAATACTACCGTAGTCAGTACCCCATCGTTTCGGGCAGAGAACTGGCTGCTTACCCAGGGTGGTTGACCCTATGTGAAGCTGCACCCGAGGAGCCCCAGAGCCGACGAGCGAGTGGACCTGTATACCGGATTATTCTACCGACGACAGCCCGCCTTCCCAGGCACGGATTATGCTTTGGATACTTTGATTATTCTATGGATAAAGACCCCCGACACTACCGTGTGTTGGAACCCCCCCCCCCCTGGAGAGGACGCAAGGTGAGGAGACGCTCTGCAAGACGAGGTCTCTCCACATCTCTCCCCCGTGGACCGGAGAGAGCCGGCCCACAAAGAGTCCACCTGCTTTCATCTGTGGTCCAAGGATCGCCGGCGCATTGAACGGCACTACAGTGGGTTCTCCTGGGATACCCTTGGCCGGACGAGGCAGCTGGATTCTACCCCCCCCCCCCTCCTACTCCTGTCGGCTTACAAGCGACCGGATTAACCCCCTCTAGTGTATCCAGCCTATAATCATTAAAGTATCATTGCTGTTATTCCTTAACTATTCCAGGTCGTATATTTACCACCTGCGCCTTCAGAGATTGGACATTATCTATTGATATACCGACGAATACTCCTTGCCATAAAAGTGCATACTATTTCAATTCATAAATGTAATTAAGTGATTAAGTGCTTATTCTACACACCATCGCTGTGTAGGAAATAAAGACCTGTTTCTAATTCGTACATTTGTGTTGGATCCGTTTCATCTACGTGAGAGTGTTCATGATAATATATTTATGCCGTGTACTGGGTGGCCGAATATTAAGTACAAAGGTAGTGGTAGTAAGTATCATATCTAGTAATACAGTCAGGGAATTGTACCCCTCAGTTACAATTGGTCCTTCGAGCCGGATGGTAATTAGTGTAATATTAATATAGTGTTATTAATATTGAAATGGCCTATGATGAACACTCCACGAAACGATCCTCCTAACCAACGCCCGCAGCGCGAACGACGGCTCCCTCAGTACTTAGAGGCTTACGCTGTCAGTCAACAACCTAGTCTTCTACTAACAGTGAACGCGGTAAAACTAGAAAGTAAAAGTATGTCTAACCCCAACGCCCAGACTACCCCGACCATAGAGGCCCCTACGGGCTCTAATGTAACTGACCAAGTTCACGTGGGGACCAGTGGGAACCAGACATGACTTCACACCCCGCCAGTACTGAAGAAGTAGTCCCCGATGAGTCCCGGGAGGAATACAACGCTACCGAGAGAGAACTCGGCACGGAAGAAGACGGGGAGAGCACCGTGGAGATAGAGCTCCAAGGCCCCGCAAGGAGTACCCCGAGGGAAGGCTCCCCTATACAACCGCCTTCTCCCAGCGAGGCAGAGAGGACCCTACAGCAGGCATTCCTCGTCAGCCTGAAAGCCTCTACTGAACGCGATAGACTCCAGGGTGAACGCGATCGATTGCAGCTACAGCAACGGAGCGAAGAAGAGCACATACGCCTGGAAATAAGACGCATTCAGATGGAAGAGAATGTGGCCCGAGACCGAGCAGACAGCCAGCGAGCAGCTGCTGGTGCTCTACGGGACGCAGAGCGCGACAGACAGCAAGCGCAACTAATAGAACAGCTGATCAGACGGACAACACCCTCTCCCTCCGCCAGAGGCTCCAGGAACTCGTCTAGACACACCTCCAGGGCGGCATCCCCTAGCCGAGTAAACAACCCTGAACTTGACCAACAGACGAGGTCTATACCCCCCACAGACCACCTCCCCCCACCGGTCCAAGCGAGACCTAGCAACCGGGAAGGAGCAGCATATCCTGTGGAGAGGCTAAACCAGAGACTACAAGCACTGGATGACCTAACTGAAGACGAAGAGGAAGAGGAGGAGAACCGCGCCCGAAGACAGCACAGTACTCTACCGGACCAGGAGGTCCGGTACAGCCCAGGCTATACTCCCGCGGAGCTGCGCTACAGACCCCCGACTCTATACACGGGTGAGCACGACGCACGACCCGCACCGAGGAACAGCACCTGGACAAGCGGGCCATGGTACACTGCCGGTACCAGCCCATACCAAGGAGCGGGAGGAGACTCGCCTAGGAGGCCTCTCCCCCAACGCTCGCCGATGTATCCACAGTCAGCGTCATACATTGGCACGCCTATGGTACCCGACTTCACCCAAGAGAACCGGGCCCAGTATACAGAACTCCGCATGTGTCTGGAGACCATGTTGGTGGATGTATTGGATGAACGCCACAAATACGCCATCCTACTGCAGCACTTAAAGGTGCCCCGCGCACATAATATAGCGCTCGCCTACGCGACTTCCACCACCCCATACACAGCAGCGCTGGTAGCATTGGACCAGAGGTATGGGCGCATATGGGATTACGTGATCCAGGAGATCCGACACATCGACCGCTTACCCCCAGCAATAGACAATCGAGCACTGGACGACCTGTCCATCAGAGTGCAGTCCCTGGTAGGGATGTTGGGAGCGCAAAGAGAGAAGGGGAAGTATGAACTTTACGCCAACTCAAATGTGGAAAGGATCCTGGAGAAGCTGCCGCCCGCTCGTCAGGAGCGCTTTAGGCGGCAGAGGGACCACAGAGACCCGAATGGCCCCGAACCGAACCTCCTCGATCTAGCAGACTTCCTGGCGAGAGAAGTCAGCAGCCTACGGCTAGATACATTCGGACGGAGCACCCCTGGCTCCAGAGAAGGAACCAGACGACTAAATGATGGAAGAAGATCGGTGACTGTGATGCACCAATCGGAGTCAGTACCGAGCAGCAGGAGCCACAGTACCCCCTCCAGAACGGAGAAGTGGAAGATAGTGTGCCCCTACTGTGAGAAAGAACACTGGCTAGCGCAATGTGACTCCTTTCCCAAGCTGAACGCGGAGGAAGCAGGTCAATGGATAAAGTCCAACAAGCGCTGTTTTCGCTGTGCGCGCTCACACATGGCAGCCGAATGCCGCTTAAAGAAAAGGTGCACCAAGTGCGATGGAGCCCATCTGGACATACTTCACGACAGTAACAGACGGCGCCCTTCACCTGCACCATCCAGCCGCAAAGCGAGCGTCATGTACATCGATCCCGCCAGCAGCAGTGGAGCCCGAGTACTCCTAAAAGTAGTGCGTGTGACACTAAGCTACCAGAATAAAGTCCTGGACACTTACGCCGTCCTCGATGACGGGTCAGAGAAGACCCTGCTGATCGCCTCCGCTGCGGCCCAGCTAGGGCTGCGGGGAAGCGAAACCCAAATGACAATTCGGACAATAAGACGAGATTTGAAGACGATAAAGGGCGAGAATGTCTCATTCTCTATCGCAGCAAGCGGCCAGCCTGAGCGACGGTACCAGATTGCAGACGCTTTCACCAGCCAAGAAATAGGACTGTCGCGGTACACATACCCCGTCGCCAAGCTGATGGAGAAATATGCACATCTGCGCAAGTTACCGATCCCGCTCATAGACAATGCTATGCCGACCCTGTTGATAGGCTCCGACCATGCAGACCTCATTGTCCCGATAGACCGGGTTCATACCGGACCCCGAGGCTGTCCTGCAGCAGTCGAGACCCGTTTGGGATGGACTCTCCAAGGCCCGCTCGCCAAATCTCTCAACCGAAGTACAGCCACTAGATGTCTCCACTCCCGAGTCACAGAGGGAGAAACCGCACTCCTGCAACACGTAGAGCGGCTATGGAGCTTGGAACAAATGCCCTTTAAGAATGGAAAGAAAGACATTCGCTCTAAAGATGACATTTACGCAATTCACCTCCTCGAGACAGGGACCAAGAGAGTCCCGGTCAACGGCGTGTTGAGATACGCCACGCCACTCCTGCGGCGAGAAGGAATGCCTACTTTCCACGCCAAGACAGACGCCACAGAACGGTACCTGCTGAACACGGAGCGGCGCTTAGCCAAGAACCCCGCCCAAGAGAGTGTATACCGCGCTGAGATTGAGAAGCTCATCACAGCGGGACACGTCACAAAGATGGACATTAAAGAGGCTGACCAGACCACTGAATCGTGGTACGTGCCCCACCACAAGGTCCATCACAACGGTAAAGACCGCATAGTATTTAACTGCAGCTACCAGATCGGATCCCAAAATCTGAATAAAGAGTTACTGCCCGGTCCCACACTCGGCCCCTCCCTACTCGGCGTTCTACTCCGCTTCCGCCAGGAAAAGGTGGCCATCAGCGGGGACATTAAAGGAATGTTCCTGCAGGTGAGATTAGTAGAGGCGGACAAGCCCCTGTTACGGTTCCTATGGAGAGAGAAGCCAGGAGATGAGCACCCAGCCATCTACCAATGGGAAGTCCTCCCCTTCGGAACGACGTGCAGCCCCTGCTGTGCGACATTTGCACTACAGAAACATGTAGCAGAGGACCCAGCAGCGGACGAAGAGGTCCGACACAGCGTAAAGAACAGCTTCTACGTAGACAACTGTCTACAAAGCCTTTCAACCCAGGAAGAAGCCGAGGCTCTCCTGATTAAACTCCGCGCCTCATTGATCAAAGGCGGCTTTGATCTCAGGCAGTGGGCCAGCAGCGATCCGCAAGTACTGCGCAGCCTCTCCTCCGAGGACAAGGCAGCCAGCAGCGAGACCTGGATGGCTACAATCCCGGGAGAAGCCCAGGAGATGACCCTGGGATTGGTGTGGCGATTCAAAACAGATTCGCTTCACTACAGACACAAGCCCCTGACTACGGAGCAGGGAAGGCCGGCGGCGGCGCCGACCACCAGACGGAGTGTGTACACAACACTCGCCCGACAATATGACCCGCTAGGATGTATTCTACCGTACACCACCAGGGCAAAAATGATTGTACGAGCATTGTGGGACAAGGACCAGGGCTGGGACGACCCCATTCCCGCACACCTTGCATCCACCTGGAGAGAGTGGGAGATGGAGCTCCACTCACTCCCAGGCGTTAATATGCGCCGAAGCTACTTCCCACCCACGGTGAGGCCAGAGACATGTAAAATGGACTTACACGTCTTCAGTGACGCCTCAGAGGTCGCATACGGATCAGTAGCCTACTTGCGGGCCCAAGACCAGGGGGGAGAGATCTACACAGCATTTGTCCTCGCCCGCTCGAGAATAGCCCCACGCAAGCAACAATCTATCCCACGTCTAGAGCTCTGCGCAGCCCTAGCCGGAGCGCACCTAGCCACGCTCATCCAACGTGAGCTCACCATACCGGTGTCTAGAACAATCCTGTGGTCAGATTCCACGACGGTACTCGCCTGGATCAAATCGGACTCATGCAAGTACAAGGTCTTCGTGGGAGTCAGAGTCACCGAGATTCAAGACTTAACCGAAGAGTTAACCGGAGAAACAGAGTGGCGCTACGTTGATACAAAACAGAACCCAGCTGACGTCATCACCCGGGGGATGCCCCTGGATGACCTCACCCGTCGCAATGTCTACAGTGACGGCCCCGCATTCCTAAGACTCCCGGAAGGACAGTGGCCCATGCCTATCCCGAGGGAAGCAAGTCCAGAGGAGGTGGAAATTAAGAAGTCTGTGTTCTGTGGATTGAGCACCGTAGCCTCCACCGACCCTAACATAAACGATTGCACGTCCATAGAGAGTGCACAACAAAGAACATTCCTGCGGTACCACCCGGAGTGCAAGTCCCCCGCTGATATGTCAGCAGCTAACTACGAGGAAGCAGAATTGCTTCTACTGCAGCGAGCCCAGAGAGACTCGTTCCCCGATGAATTGGCCTGTCTACAGGGAGGAAAGCCCGTCCCATCCGACAGCAGATTAATTCACCTGGCCCCCGAGAGCGACGCTCATACCCTCATCAGAGTGGGTGGTCGCCTACGCAGAGCCCCCAATCTACCGGATGACATTAAATACCCGATCGTATTGAACAGCCGACACAAGGTCACAGAGCTGATTATAAAGAAATACGATGAGGATGTACATCACGCAGGAGCAGAAAGAGTCTTCGCGGAAATCAGACGTTGTTACTGGATCCTACAAGGAAGAGAGGCGGTACGACGCTTCCAACGAACATGTCTAGACTGCCGCAAGTGGCGCGCGCAGCCCAGCATACCAAGGATGGCTGACCTTCCTCCATGTCGCCTCCGAATCGGTGACAAGCCATTCCACTCAACGGGTATGGACTGCTTTGGCCCGCTGCACATAAAGAAAGGAAGAGGAACCGAGAAGCGGTGGGGTATTGTATTCAAATGCATGACCACCAGAGCGATACACATCGAGCTTCTCCCGACCATGAGCACAGACTCATTCCTTATGGCCTTCCGTAGATTCATATCACGGAAAGGAAGACCGTCTACCCTATTGTCCGATCATGGGACAAACTTTAAAGGCGGCGAAAGAGAGCTGAGAGAGAGCTTCCAAGCTATGGGCCCAGAACTTAAGACCCACCTCGCTCCAGCACAGGTTGATTTCCAATTCAACCCCCCAAACGCACCCCACTTCGGTGGCACTTGGGAACGAGAAGTGCGCTCCATAAAGACAGCCCTGTACGCAGTACTTGGGGCCCAGACTGTGGCGGAAGAAGTCCTAATGACAGTCCTCACGGAGATTGAGGGAGTACTTAACTCGAAGCCCCTCGGATATGTCTCCAGTGATGTGGCGGATATCGACCCAGTTACCCCCAACACACTCCTGATGGGGCGGCTAGATCCCACATTACCCCAGACAATGTACCGGCCTGAAGAAGCGAACGGCCGACGAATGTGGAGGTACAGCCAAGTATTAGCCGACAAGTTTTGGAACAGTTTCCTACTGCACTACCTACCGTCTCTACAGACCCGCCAGAAGTGGGTAAAGGAGAGAGACAATTTGACAGAAGGAACAGTCGTCATGATTATTGATCAATCACTGCCCAGAGCTATGTGGCCGGCCGGCCGCGTAAGCAAAGTGATCACCGGTGCCGACGGCAAGGTCCGAGCAGCTGAAGTGCTCGTCCAGGGTCGCACTTACACCCGTCCCGTGGCAAGGCTCATAGAACTGCCTCGACTCCCAGACACAATCGATGATGACCATGACCCTACAACCCTATGACTTTGTGAAGTTGACTGACCCCTACAGCAAACCCTTATGTGTAAATAGACAACGCGATTAATCTGTCTCCGTTTAACTGATTAGGTCTGGGACCTATTCAGGGGGTGGCTGTTGTGAAGGGCCAGATTAAACCGAATATATATATTTATTTATATATATATATTTAATTGTATTTGTATATTCTCTAATATTCCCTGATATCCCTTGTATATTCCTTGTACAATATGCATTAAATATCCATTCTAGCCTACTGAACATCCCATAATAGTCTCCATTCTACTATTGGTCGAGACCTTGGTGCCAGGCTGCCATACCCCTCAGACCCAGTTCAAACGTACCGCTCGACATGTACGAACAAGTCCTAGTTCCGCGTAGGAATTTGGCTACCGCACCACTAATGGGACTATTTGTTCATAGTGCGTATATATACTGCGCTACTAAAGTAGGACTTTCTTTTCAGTCCAGTTTCTTACCCTCCAATAGAGTCACAGACGTAAAGCCTCCCCGCGATGCCACGTGTGGGAGTAAGGCCAAGTTCGGCCTACCATCGGTATTGAGACATCGTGTATATTAATATTTGAATAGTCATATTTGGCACTATATCGTCGAGTTGGACGTAGTCTATTAAGCTAATAATAGTCTGTTAATATATAGTGCTTCGTGCGGTGAGAATACTACCGTAGTCAGTACCCCATCGTTTCGGGCAGAGAACTGGCTGCTTACCCAGGGTGGTTGACCCTATGTGAAGCTGCACCCGAGGAGCCCCAGAGCCGACGAGCGAGTGGACCTGTATACCGGATTATTCTACCGACGACAGCCCGCCTTCCCAGGCACGGATTATGCTTTGGATACTTTGATTATTCTATGGATAAAGACCCCCGACACTACCGTGTGTTGGAACCCCCCCCCCCTGGAGAGGACGCAAGGTGAGGAGACGCTCTGCAAGACGAGGTCTCTCCACATCTCTCCCCCGTGGACCGGAGAGAGCCGGCCCACAAAGAGTCCACCTGCTTTCATCTGTGGTCCAAGGATCGCCGGCGCATTGAACGGCACTACAGTGGGTTCTCCTGGGATACCCTTGGCCGGACGAGGCAGCTGGATTCTACCCCCCCCCCCTCCTACTCCTGTCGGCTTACAAGCGACCGGATTAACCCCCTCTAGTGTATCCAGCCTATAATCATTAAAGTATCATTGCTGTTATTCCTTAACTATTCCAGGTCGTATATTTACCACCTGCGCCTTCAGAGATTGGACATTATCTATTGATATACCGACGAATACTCCTTGCCATAAAAGTGCATACTATTTCAATTCATAAATGTAATTAAGTGATTAAGTGCTTATTCTACACACCATCGCTGTGTAGGAAATAAAGACCTGTTTCTAATTCGTACATTTGTGTTGGATCCGTTTCATCTACGTGAGAGTGTTCATGATAATATATTTATGCCGTGTACTGGGTGGCCGAATATTAAGTACAAAGGTAGTGGTAGTAAGTATCATATCTAGTAATACAGTCAGGGAATTGTACCCCTCAGTTACAATAATAATAATAATGATAATATGACCATGAATAATAATAACAATAATAATATTGCTAGCTACTAGGGGTGTAACGGTACGTGTATTCGTCCAGCGAATTTACGGTACGGCCGTCACGGTGCGGTACGTAGAGCCATACGAAGGATACGCCTCGGAGCCTTCCCTCGCGCGGCTCAGAGGAGCCTTCCCTCACGCGGCACAGAGGAGCCTTCCCTCGCGCGGCACAGAGGAGCCTTCCCTCACGCGGCTCAGAGGAGCCTTCCCTCACGCGGCACAGAGGAGCCTTCCCTCACGCGGCTCAGGGGAGCCTTCCCTCGCGCGGCACAGAGGAGCCTTCCCTCGCGCGGCTCAGGGGAGCCTTCCCTCTTTACAGCGCAAACACACCAGTCGCACATGCAGGCACTCACGAGGTCCGTGCGAGAACAGCGCGCGTGGCCGGGCACACCGAGGCACATTTACATTGGAACAGCTGCACGGTCATCATTACAATTTTACAGTTTTCTTTCGTTTTCTTGTTCGCCCAATAATGTTAACCAAATGAAACCAATGGAAAGAAACGCACCAACAAACACACCAACATTCTCCCCCGCCGGACTCGAGTAGGGTAAATCTGCAGTGCCGCAGCCCCATACATTGCCGGACTCACAGGCACAGCTGATCAAATAAAAAAAATAAAACTTTTCCTATAGAAAAGTATTCTATTTAATAATAATAATTATAATAATTATCATAAATATAATATATATAAAAATAAAAATAAATGTATATTAATAATAATTATTATAATTATTTCTGTTGTACCGAACTCGTACTGAACCGTGACCCCAATACCGAGGTACGTACCGAACCGTGGCTTCTGTGTACCGTTACACCCCTACTAGCTACCAATAATAATAAAAAAAAAATAAAACCTGCGTCACGAGCCCCCGATGCATGGAAAAGAGAAAAAAACTAAAAATAAATAAAATCAGATACAGAGAAATGTATACATGCTGTTCATATGTTCTCATTGTTCTGTCTTTAAGGGTGCTTTCACATATAGTTTTGGTGGACTCTGTGCGGTTCTGGTGGTGAAGTTGCAACATTGTTGCATTCATCATTTGGTTCGTCTGCATTCACACAGCAATTTGTCAGGCGCACCAAACTATCTGAACAATGTCACGCGGTCGAAAAGGGCGCTCGTCTATTGGACAATAGAGAGTGGAAATGTGTGTGTGTGGCTGCGCGTGTGTGTCTGTGTGTGTGGACTGATAGATAGTGTTGTTTTGCAGTGAATGCCGCGAGCGCGGTAATAATAATAAGCCGGGTGTTCCTTCGACCCAAGATGCACAGTTATATAGATAGATAGATAGTGTTGTTTTGCAGTGAATGCCGCGTGCGCGGTAATAATAATAATAATAATAATAATAATGATAATAATAATAATAATAATAATAATAATAATAATAATAATAATAATAAGCCGGGTGTTCCTTCGACCCAAGATGCACAGTTATATAGATAGATAGTGTTGTTTTGCAGTTAATGCCGCGCGCGCGGTAATAATAATAATAATAATAAGCACTTCCTATATTTGGTCCGCGTTTGGTCCGATGAAGCGAACCGAGACCTATGTTTTTGGTCGGACCAGAGTTCGCGTGTTTGGTCCGCGGACCGAGTTCGACGCGCATTCACACAAACCCCAAAAAGCGGACTATCGAATTCTGGTCCGATAGTCCGGACCAAACAGCCCCTGTGTGAAAGCGACCTAAAAGTCTTTTTTAGTTGGAAAATATTTGTACAGTACTTCAACTCATTATAAAGAGAATTCCAGAGTTTGACTCCCACCACTGATATACATATCTGTTTCAGGGTTGTCCGTGCAGCACACTGATGTTTAAAATGACCTTCCCTTCTATGCTCTCCATTTTGTGATATGAGGACAAACCTGTTTTGTAGATTGGCTGGTAATGCTTTACTTTTATGTTAAAAATACTATATGGCTCTCAATGAAATATATTTAGAAATATTTGGCTTTTATGGCTCTCCCAGTCAAAAAGGTCCCTGACCCCTGCCTTAACTCAATCAGTGTCAGACCTGAGGATAGTCGGGTTCTCTCGCCATGCGTTGAACGCCAGGACCCCTGAAAAAGTATAGTCAGGTTTTCATCGTTATTTCTTTTATTCGATATTTCTATTCATTACAGGCACACGGACTCGGGGTTAACATGGGGAATCGTCCTGAGATTGCCAAAGTGCAATACCGGCCGCATCCTCCCAGGTGGCAGTATAGAGCACCCTTTGAAACCTTATATCTTGGCCTGTGTAATGTTCAAATGTCTCCGGGCGCAGTTTTCTTTGTCAGGCGAGTCGAGCGGTTATCCCGATCACATTGAGAAGCGTCAAATGCCGATGCATCTGTTGTGGTCGAATATGTTGGCGACACGATGGACACCAATACTGGGACTCGCAATCAGACAATTGGAATATTCTTTTTGGGGTACCTCCTAGTGAAGGTAAGGACTAAATTATATCAATCCTGCTTTGATCCAACCATGATTTCACCTTGATCGCAACGTGTGTGTAATGTTACTCCACAACGTATGCCGTTGGTGACGATCAAAACATAAAAAACGACCCCCCCCCCCCCCCCCCCTTTCATGCATTCATGATGAAACATAATACCTATTATATACATTTGATTTGGAAATAGTAGCGTGTCCAGGCGAGAAACGCCAACGCTTTTAGTGAAATTCACGTTTTGTTGCATATCGTCGTTTTCTGGGATTAGACAGGATCACTCTAAACCTATACTTATATTCACCACGGTATAACACGTGGTATATAACACGGTATAACACGTTCGTATTGATGAAAGAATGTATTCTTTATTTATTCACATATTGAACGATAGATAGTTGATGTCAAATGGGCCATAGTATTGTATCCATAGCTATAATATAGAACAGTGGTTCTCAAACTTTTTTACACCAAGTACCACCTGAGAACGTAGCTGGCTCTCCAAGTACCACCATATGACCGGCGTTAAAATACAGTCTATTCAGCTATGTACAGTTCACGCAGGAGGCAAATGTATTCCTGATACCATTATTTATTGTTAACTTTTGTCAGACACAGCCACAATGTACAAAGAGATAGCACTAGAACTACGCTTCCACACAACTCATCCAATGCAAGGGGCATTGAGAACATAATAACTAACATTCTCACATAGCAAGTGAGAAAATTAAGAACAACTGTATTTCAGCAAATGTACTTAATTCTCTCTCTCTCTCTCTCTCTCTCTCTCTCACACAGCAAGCAATTGTCCGTCATTCTCTCTCTCTCTCTCACACACACACACACACACACACACACACACACACACACACACACACACACACACACACACACACACACACACACACACACACACACACACACACACACACACACACACACACACACACACACACACACACACACACACACACACACACACACACACATTTTGTTACAAAAACTTAATTTCCTGCATTCTGGTGCAGGCATTTTTACCCTTTAAATGCCAGTGTTTGTGATGGGCATCACAAATTATTGTAAAAAAGAAGAAAACACATATTCAATACATTTTTGAATGTTTACCCTTTAAATGCCAGTTTGTGTGATGGCATCACAAATTATTGTTAAAAAAAAAACACAAAAAGTAAAATATTTTCAATATATCAAATGCAAAGTACATTTTTCTGGGGGGTGTTATTACAGGCTAGGCATGTGTCAATGATTAGCAGCAACACATATTTTGATGGATTTTTTGTAATGTCAGATTTAACACCAACTCTTTTCAGAAAAGTGGGAGTATTTAATTTTTTATCTGACATTACAAGAAATCTAAAAATAAATGGTTATGATCAGGGCTGAAGTTGAATTAAAGATTTATGACTGTTTAGACTGCATTACTCTCTGTCACAGTGATCTCCTGGTTGTTCCCCACTTATATTATCTAACTATCGCGCCGCCGCAACTAGAAACACTGGCCTGGCCTGCTTCTAAGTTCAGTGGCCTGACTTTTTTTTTTTTTTTTTTTTAAAGCTTTTTTGGAAATGTTTTCAAGTACCACCAGCAGTACCACCAAGTACCACTAGTGGTACGCGTACCACAGTTTGAGAACCACTGCTATAGAATATATATATAGCCCTGCAAATACCGCCACTTATTCCTATCTCTTACAGCGTTGGCGTGGTAGGAACAAACAATGCTCAAGTCCGTGGCGTCCAATGAGTTAACAATTGTGTGTATTGAGCTGTACTGTATTGTACCCATTCTGCAATCTGTTAATCAAGTTTTCAATCAATCAATCAATCAAACTACCTTTTTATTTTCACATTTCTTTTATTTGGTTACCTGTGGACGGTAACTGACTGTTTTGACTGACAATTCTCATGACAATTCTCATTAAACATCGGGTATATTGCCGTGCATTGATATTGCTGCTGGAAATTTATGATGCGTTCTAAAAATAGATTTCCCTAAACAAGTACTCAAGCACTACTCGAGTAATTCATGTGAGTACTCAATCTGGAAAAACCCGATCTGGGCCCATCCCTAGTTCCTTTCTAAGAATGCCCCTTTTTCTGTGAAAGAGGCAGAAAATCAAGTCGTTTTGCTCAGAGTGGTGAAACGACCCACGTGGCTCTTGGTAATAGCAGAGTTCTTATCCGCGCAGTCGACATCAAAACAGACTCATTCAATAATGGCCAAACTAATCAAAGCAGCCCTAGAAGCACTTAAGGGTCACCTAGTTTCTGCATGGCAGACAATCAGAGGACTGACTCTTGCAGCAAGGAGAGATCGAGGAAGAGAAAGAGGGAAGAGATAAAAAGACTTGGGAGGATCCCTGTGTAACCAGAGTTCACGTTGGGTCTCTCTTTCATTGAGACACAAAGGCTGAATTCAATACCGCTCGATGCCGTTCCAGTTTAGTGATTTAATTAGATATGAAATCAAATCATCCATTCATCCGAGAGAAATATCAAAGCAGGGCACACACTTCGGCTGGACACATGTGCAGTCGTCCCAGTTGTGTTTGCGTGTGTGAAAGATGTACTTTTTTTCTTCTTCTAATGGATTTTGTGTGTGAATGTACATGCGTGTATATGCTTTCTTCAGTGTACTATTTCAGTCACAGAGCGCATGTTAACATGTTAGAGCAGCTACACAGTGACCATGTTAACAGGTTAGAGCAGCTACACAGTGACCATGTTAACAGGTTAGAGCAGCTACACAGTGACCATGTTAACAGGTTAGAGCAGCTACACAGTGACCATGTTAACAGGTTAGAGCAGCTACACAGTGACCATGTTAACAGGTTAGAGCAGCTACACAATGACCATGCTAACATGTTAGAGCAGCCACACAGTGACCATGTTAACACAGGTTAGAACAGTGACCATGTTAACAGGTTAGAGCAGCCACACAGTGACCATGTTAACACAGGTTAGAACAGTGACCATGTTAACAGGTTAGAGCAGCTACACAGTGACCATGTTAACAGGTTAAAACAGTGACCATGTTAACAGGTTAGAACAGCCACAGAGTGACCAGGTTAACAGGTTAAAGCAGCTACACACAGTGACCATGTTAACATGTTAGAGCAGCCAAATGTCACTATGAATTGAAAATGGGGGACCCTGATGTAAACAAGACAAACGTCTTTCTCTGGTCTGCATCCCCTTAACAATTGTGTGTATTGAGCCGTACTGTATTGTACCCATTCTGCAATCTGTTAAATAAAGTTTTCATTCATTCATTCAGTTGTTTTGTTTTTGTGGTTTGGTTGAATGAATGAATGGACATACATGACATACATACAGGTATATAGTACTGTTACATTTGTGACATATATGCATAGGCGCCTCCGTAATTGAGCAGGCGAAGCGGGTGCTCTACCAGTATTGAACTTGGGGGAGCAAGCTTGTCTCTTTGCTCCCTCACTTTTTGATCATTGATATATCCCCCCCCAATATATAAATATTATCTACGTAATTTCAATCAAATTAATAATACGCAATGACACTTAATAACAAGTTTTTAAGTTTCCAAAGATTGCGAACCCCCCCCCCCCCCCCCCCCCCCCCCCCTGCCCCATTATGGTTTGATCCAGTGCCTCCCATCTCCAGCGCGTAGACCTTGGCTCACAGCGCTGCAGTCTGGCTGCAGGTAGGCTGAGTGTATCAAAGCGCACAGAGTGTGTCATAATATTGGTGGCAGGCAGGCTTTTCCAGTAAATTGTTCAAATAAAAGGATTATGTTAGACATAAGTTACTATTGAGTGGTAGTAGAACTTCTACGGTTCTACCACGCAATACAATAAAAGTGTTTCACGGTCCCGAATTGCGATCTGGTCATACGGTTTCCTCGAATAAATAATAATAACGTTTCCCTCTCTGGTTGGCGTTAGCTTTAGTGCTAGCCGCTAGCTAACGTTATCTAGATATGTGGTGTGAGCTGGATGACGTTGACTTTATTTGCAAACGTTAACGCTATCTATATGGCAGACGAGCAGGGCCGGATTAACGACGGCCGCGGCCCGTGGGCCTATAGTGACGAGGGGCCTCCATTTTTTTTTTTTTTTTTTTTTTTTTGAGATCGATGTCATGATTGTGCACTGCAGACTCAGGGAGGAGGCAGATAAGGAGAGAAAGAGACACAAGATTTACAGGTAATGGAAATATATCTTTTTTCTCTTACTTATTAAAACTTGGCCTATTTGAAAGGAGATTGATTTAATAAAAATGAATGAGCGAAAAATCAATATACAGTGTATATACAGTATATATATATATTAATATATTATTATTATAGTAATTGGCTATCATACTGCAATATAAACTGAGTTTTATAGTGAAAAGAGCAGCTTTATTGGTCAAGATTGAAGTCAAGTCAAGTCAGTTTTATTTGTATAGCACATTTCCAGGCAGCGGCAGCTGACACCAAAGTGCTTCACAAACAAGTTGATAAAAACAAATTAGTGTGAGGCAAGGTATAAGATTAAAAGAAAGAAAAAAAACATAGCAAAGCAATGAAAGCAACAAAAACAAACAGTATGGTGCAAGATATAGGATTAAAAACATAATAAAGCAATGAAAGTAATAAAAACTGGTAGGACACAGTAAAACAAAGAGGATAGAAGGGCCAGGGGTCTAGTGGTGGCTCTATATTGCAGGAAATTGCACGTACAGGTTCATTAAATTTAAAAAAAAAATCTGCCATGGAGGGGGTCGTGCCGGACCCCCTCCAAACCACACCTTGCCTGTCAAAAAAAAAAAAAAAAAAAAAAAAAAAAAATTTAAGAAAAAAAAAAATCTTGCACCCCCACTTTCAACTATAACTAGGCGGCCATGCATATATGATATGCAAATATACAGTACTGTTACCCATAGATCCTAACGTATATATATATATACACATATAAATATGATGGGGAAGACTGTACATTAGGAGGGGGTGGGTGGGTGGTAGAAAAAAAAATACATACGGTGGGGTGAAGCTCTCATCGAATGTTTTGTCTTTGCCGCATGTTAATGTCTTAGCAATTTCCGAGTCAGGGAACATAGCACGGAATACCTCTCCTAGTCCCTCATTGCCAGTGTAGGACTGGTGCTTTGCGACTGTTGAGAAACCACAGTACCTCAGCTTCAAGCGTTGGCGTGGAGCCGAACGTTATCCGGACTTCTGTTGGTGCAGATGTTATAGTCCTACCTGAGATGTAGGTAACATGCTTAGCGCTCTGCATGTGTGACTCGACTGCTTTTACTCCCATCGTAAAATCCTTTTTGCAGAGTTTGCAGCGGGCCTCGTAAATGTCTTTCACTGGGACCAACCACGGTGCAAACAGAGGGTTGTCGAGCCAGTTCTCATTAAATTTGCACTTTCCCATGATATTAAATTAACGAGTGCAAATAAATACAAATGAATGAAACTAAACTAAACGTCAGCGTTATCGCTACGGCTTGATAACGTGTTACCTATACTCTGAAATAGTTCCCGACAAACATTAAGGACCATCTTTATTGGTTCCGCTCCATTGCGTGAAAGAAAAAAAAAGTCAGACTTTATCTCCCGTTAACAGTTTTTCCCCAGATTTCACAATGAAACATAAGATGACATGGCATTTTATCTTTCCTGTCTATGGCATTTTTTAAGACCTCCGAAAGTCGGATTTAAGACATTTTAAGACAAATTAAGGCCTTAATAGTTGATAAACAAATTTAAGACTTTTTAAGGTCCCGCGGACACCCTGTGTATTGTACCCATTCTGCAATCTGTTAATAACATTTTCAAAGAGGAAGGTAGGAGAGGGGTTGGAGAGGGACAAAGAAAATGAATAAAATCTCTCTCTCTCTCTAACCTACAGGTATCTCTCTCTCTAACCTCCAGGTATCTCTCTCTCACCTCCAGGTATCTCTCTCTCTAACCTCCAGATATCCCTTTCTCTCTCTCTCTAACCTCCATGTATCTTTCTCTCTCTCTAACCTCCAGGTATCTCTCACCTCCAGGTATCTGTCTCTCTCTAACCTCCAGGTATCTCTCTCACACCTCCAGGTATCTCTCTCTCTATCCTCCAGGTATCTATCTCTCTAACCTCCAGGTATCTCTCACCTCCAGGTATCTGTCTCTCTCTAACCTCCAGGTATCTCTCTCACACCTCCAGGTATCTCTCTCTCTATCCTCCAGGTATCTCTCTCTCTAACCTCCAGGTATCTCTCTCTCTCTAACCTACTATTAAACACTTTAAACATGTTTCTCAATTCACTTGATTTAAAATACAAATTTTGAGATAAAATAGCTGTTATTCTAAGCTTTAAGATTAACACATTCCCCGCCAATCACGTTGTACAGCGTTATTGCCGGCCATGCGTTGTCTGCCAAACCACGCTGTACAGTGATATTGAGATCAATATAAAACATTTTCGCCATGGCATTCATAATTCATATATACACCTCCGGCGCTGCAGCTGGACCCTACGGCAAAAAAAAAACGACGGCTCAATACCACCGCCTGGTGGATGGTCGGGCGAGTTACACTGGTAAACAGGATATTGCTGCTGTGCGTCCATTAAATTCATCCGGCCATCAGATATTGTTGCAAGGCTCCCGACAGACACAATAGTACACATCAATCGCTTTATAAACTTAATAATCTATATGATTTCGGCGTTTATTGCGACATACAAACCGGAAATGGACCGAGGCAATCGACCCTATACCTGGGATCTTTCACCGCCAGTCTCATTAACGCACGGTAAGAGGACACTAACGTTACTTTCAGCTTGATTGTTTATTCTTTTCACTGCAAACCGATCTGATCAATATATCACCCATACTACATAAAGCATTTACTGACGATCACGGAATTATAAACGACCCCCCACCCTTTCATCCATGCATGATGAATCATAACGTATAGGATCATATACAGTTGCATTTTTTTATATAGCGTGTATCGGGAATAAACGGCAGTTGATAATCTATATATGCGTTTATGCCTATAACTCATGTTCTATGAATTACTGCAGAAAATGATAAAAACATACTTATATTCTAGAAGGTATTTTTGGAAGAATCTATGAATGAAAAAGTATAACGTTCCTACATCCTGAACGATAGATAATCGATGTTGAATGGGCCATAGTAATGTCAATTTAGCAATACAATTTAAAAAGTTATAGCCCTGCAAAGAAGGTGAACATCTCCATAGGCTTAGAGTGGTGGCAGTGAGCCTACATTGATGGATATAACCGTGGCAGGGAATGTGTTAACACTTTGGCGACCGCTGGGATGCGTCTAATATAGTGCTTGAGGACTAGGGTTTGTCAACAGACCGGTGTCTTTTTGTATAGCTATATCTATACTTTATAGTATTGCTATCTGTCCATTCTCATAGTCAATTGAGTTCATAAACCGTCCCTTCAAAATGGCTTAAAAAATGCATCAATAGGTTGTCATTTTATAGCGCTGTGAATATAAGCTTTATCGCAGATTTTGTCTCATATTTTCTGGAAAGCTAGTTATGGAGCTAATAACTGCTAACGTTATATTCAACGGCATTTCCGTTTTATATATGCTAAAGAAATAACTCAAACTGCATATGATCCGGGCTGTCCCAGAGCATGTATGCATGAAAGGGGGGGGGGGGGGGCGGGGGTCGTTTAGTATAATTGATTACCAATAACAGTGTCCGTGTAACTAGCCACATTCACTGATCTGCTGCTTGCGTTTCTCAAGCAAGCTCCGATCCGGCTGTAATTTAGGTGAAAAAGGTCTTACCGTGCGTGAGCCTGTGGGATACCCCCCAGCATTTCCCCGTTATCGATCGGCATCTGGTAGATCGATATGTCCATTGGCTGATGATAAATCCCATTATTCCATGGTGAAATCTGCGATTCGAAACATGATCCACAGTACATTGTGCTGGTTCAGGATCCGGCTACAATGATACTCCATTGGAAGAAAAATATAAAAGTTTTACATTCGCTCACAGGGCATACTGCAGTGGAGCGATGGCGCCCCTAAGAGGATCTGGCCGGTATTGCATGTTCTCGATTCCACAGACGAGGGTAGATCTGCAGAGCCGGTCGGGGATCTTGACCCGGTTATTAACCCTTTATCTGCCGGAGATTATTCTCATCTTAATCCCTTCTCTGCCAGTACTGTAAGTCTATGGAGATGATCCCCTTCTTTGCAGGGCTATAACTTTTTAAATTGTATTGCTAAATTGACATTACTATGGCCCATTCAACATCAAATATCTATCGTTTAGGATGTAGCAACGTTCTACTTTTTCATTCACACATTCATACTAAAATATGGTCTAAAGTATAAATATGTTTTTATCGTTTTCTGCAGCATTCCATAGAACGTGAGTTATAGCCATAAATACATATATTAGATCATCAAATGTAGTTTGATACCGATTGACGTCAGATAAAAAATTTAAATTGTACAAGGTCCTAAACGTCATGACTCATCATCTGTAGTTGACCGGAGGGGGGGGGGGGGGGGGGGGGGGGGTCGTTTATAATCCAATGACCGACGTTAAATGAATCATGTAGTATGGGTGACATATTGATCATAGCAGTTTGTATCGAAAATGGTAAACAAAAAGGCTGAAACTCACCCCAGTCTCCTCGTAGCGTTGGGTGATGAGCGTGGAGCAAAAAGATTGCTATTATGGGACTAATCGACTAATAGGGGTCAGCCCTAGTATTTACCCTGTCTGTTTGTGTGTGTGTGTGTGTGTGTGTGTGTGTGTGTGTGTGTGTGTGTGTGTGTGTGTGTGTGTGTGTGTGTTGTGCATGTTGAAAGATTCACAGTATAGTTTCCAAATGTAAATATAAACTTTATATATTGTTAGTTTCAAGGGTGGGAAAAAGATGAGTAGAACACTGCTGTATGAGGTGGTTCACATCAGTCTAGGCCAGTGGTTCCCAAACTGTGGTGCGCGCACCCCTTGTGGTGCGCGAGCGCCCTCTAGGTGGTGCGTGACATGAAAAGGCTAATGGTGGTAAATAATTTTTTATTTCTTTATTTTGTACAATCAAATATCATAAAAATCTTAGTCAAACCTTTAGTATTATGGATATTAAACATGCTGGCAGAGTACATGCATCCATGTTGTCGTGAACATTTTAATTAAATAAAGAAATTCCCTATCCATAGTCGCCGTGGGAAGAGATAAAAAAAAAATCAGTGCACGGAGACCAGCAACAATTCTTTCTAACAGAAACCCATTGGGGGGTGCGTCAGCTAGGTCGAGAGGTGACAGGGGGTGCACGGCCAAAAAAGTTTGGGAACCGCTGGTCTAGACCCTTTAACCTCTTACCTCCCAGTGGCTGAAGACCAGTTGTGGGCTAGCCAATCCACTGGTCCTCTTGCGGATCTCGTCAGCGAATCCGAAGCTCTCGGCGACGGGAAGGACAGCCTTGATGATGAACATCTCTGTTCCCTCCTTCATCTCCTCATGAAGGACACGACCCTCTCTCTTCCCCAGCACGCCATACACACGACCTGAGAGAGAGAGAGGCAGGGTTTAAACACGCCATACACACGACCTGAGAGAGAGAGAGGCAGGGTTTAAACACGCCATACACACGACCTGAGAGAGAGAGAGGCAGGGTTTAAACACGCCATACACACAACCTGAGGAATGAGATAGAGAGAGAGAGGCAACACAACATACACACGACCTGAGAGAGAGAGAGGCAGGGTTTAAACACGCCATACACACGACCTGAGAGAGAGAGAGGCAGGGTTTAAACACGCCATACACACAACCTGAGGAATGAGATAGAGAGAGAGAGAGAGGGAGAGGGAGAGAGGGAGAGGGAGAGAGAGAGAGGCAACACAACATACACACAACCTGAGGAATGAGATAGAGAGAGAGAGAGGGAGAGAGGGAGAGAGAGAGAGGCAACACAACATACACACAACCTGAGAGAGAGAGAGAGAGAGAGAGAGAGAGAGAGAGAGAGAGAGAGAGAGAGAGAGAGAGAGAGAGAGAGAGAGAGAAAGAGAGAGTTTAAACACGCCATACACACAACCTGAGGAATGAGAGAGAGAGCGAGAGAAAGAGAGTGGCAGTGTTTAATTTATTTTGTCAATAAGAACGCACACACACACACACTATCACATATTGTTCAAGCCTACCCCACCACATTATCACATGTTGTTCTAACTCCACCACATTATCACATGTGGTTCTAACTCCATCACATTATCACATGCTGTTCTAGCCTGCATCACATTATCACATGTTGTTCTAGCCTACTCTATCACATTATCACATGTTGTTCTAGCCTACTCTATCACATTATCACATGAATGTTGGTGGTGGTCGGAGGGGCCGTAGGCGATGATTATTCGCCACGCTTCCGTGAGTCTGCCTCAGGGCAGCTCTGGCTGCAATTGTAGCTTACCACCACCAGTATGACTGTGTATGAACGAATAATGGACTCTGCGAAGCGCTCTGGGTGTCATGAAGAGCGCTATATAAATCCATGTCATTATTATTATTATTATTATTATTATTATTATTATTATTATTATTATTATTATTATTATTATTATTATTATTATTATTATTATTATTATTATTATTATTATTATTATTATTATGTTGTTCTAGCCTCCATCACATTATCACGTGTTGTTCTAGCCTACTCTATCACATTATCACATGTTGTTCTAGCCTACTCTATCACATTATCACATGTTGTTCTAGCCTCCATCACATTATCACATGTTGTTCTAGCCTCCATCACATTATCACATGTTGTTCTAGCCTCCATCACATTATCACATGTTGTTCTAGCCTACTCTATCACATTATCACATGTTGTTCTAGCCTACTCTATCACATTATCACATGTTGTTCTAGCCTCCATCACATTATCACATGTTGTTCTAGCCTACTCTATCACATTATCACATGTTGTTCTAGCCTACTCTATCACATTATCACATGGATGATAGAGTGGACCTAGAGGGAGGAGTCTATATGAACCATTCACACTATCTAATGATGGAACTATTGATCACACACACAAAATCTAATATGCCTAATGATCCATGCTATCTATAGCCCTGTAGCTAATTATGTTAGCCCCCTGAATGGGTAAACATTTACTCTCACAATACACAATCAATCTATCAAGATGTCAATGCAGACAGCGGGTATATCCCCCAACGGCCCACATTTTCAACCCACCTTTCCACCAAGCCCCTAATCTGAGCCATCGAGGACCAGTTCATGTTTTTAGTTTTATGATAATAGAGGCATGAGGCAAGATGACTCAGAACTTCACAGGCCTTCTTCTATTTAAAGGCAAACATATTTGTAAATGTTGGTAGAAATCAGACAAGTAACAAATAATTTCCTGTTTACCATGGATTCTTCCTAGATTTGATTGGATCTGGTGGTGTGGTTTAGCCTATTAATTATCTAAATGACACATTTAAAGATGTTAGTTTGGGGGGGCGACAGTGGCTCGGTAGGTAGAGCAGTTGTCTGGTTATCCGGAGGTTCCTGGTTCGATTCCCGCTCCTCCCAGGCAGCGTGTCCTTGAGCAAGACACTTAACCCCTAATTGCTCCCGATGAGCAGGTTGGCACCTTGCACGTGTGAATGTGTGAGTAAATGGGTAAAAATGCGAGGAACAAATTGTGAAGCGCTTTGGATAAAAGCACTATATAAATGCAGCCATTTACCATTTATGTTAGATGTTACTAGGGTTTCACAAACCAGAACTATTCCCTTTAACGTCCTGAGTGTCTGAAGATGCTGTCGATCCATTGAACCATATTAACCAAAAACGCTGCGTCACTATGGAGAAACGAGGTTTCCACCCGACAGCAGTGAGATCAGACGCGGAAGCGTCTCAGAGGAACACAGTCACACAAGCTGTCGGATGAATCAGCAACGCTTGTGATCCAGCTGAATAAGCACTTCTGTCTCTAACAAGCTTCTGCTGTCTGCTCCCTAACGAGCCTGGAGGTATTGTTTACCAACACGCTAAGCGCCATTTCGAGCCTCATTTTCATCTTAATGACTTTCAGAGGGCAGACGTTAAGCGGGTGTTAAGAAGCATTAGTCAAGCTAGAATGGCAAAGGTGCTCGTTCAGGGCTGCGATTTGTGCTGTTATTCTATAAATCATCCATCTCGACAGTTTACCAGGCCTGGTCGCGTCTATTCGAAAGGCAACCGGTCTATGCTTCCGCGTTCACATTTTGCGCTCTGATTGGCCACTGACGTTTCTGGTCGCGCCAATCGTGTGACGCAAGTTCTTTCGCCGGTTAAGCTTAGGCGACTCTTTCGAAGTTGGTTATGGTTAGAGTTTGTCTTTAGAGCAGGGCGATAGAACGCCAGCCCTGATTCCAAACTCTAACCTTAACCAAGTTCGAAAGAGTCGCCTGAGCTTAACCAGTGATAAGCTAGGCGTTAGGTAGTTTGCTGCTGGTCGAGGCGGAAATGGGCGTGTCACGCGATTGGGCGCACATGTCACATGACCAGAAACATCAGTGGCCAATCAGATCGCACCAGAAACGGCAGTGGCCAATCAGATTAGCAAAACGCGAACGCGGAAGCATAAATCCGTTAGGATAAGAATAGACGCGGCCTGGTCTTCTCTTAACAGGCGTAGGTGCAGCGAGAGAGACACAGGTGATTCGAATGAGATAGCCTCATGTAATTCAGAGCAGTACTGGATACTGGGTGCTATTTTTTGTATATGTATATGTTGTTAATGAATAAAACAGGATTAGGGGCGTAACAGTACACAGAAGCCACGGTTTTGGGGTACGTACCTCGGTTTGGGGTCACGGTTCGGTACAACAGGAAACAAGCAACACAAATCCCACATTTGTATAGGTTGTTTATTGTCATTTAGTAGTACAAGGTATACATAGTTCCACCTAGTGTCGTACAGTCCCCCCTGAGACTTATTCACTGTATGGCTCCCTATACCGAACCGTGAGGTCCATACCATAAAGTCCTGCAACGAATACACATACCGTTACACCCCTACACAGGATCAAAGCTGTCATATCCCAGCGATCCAATTTAGGTTGATTATAGTCATATGAACTTCCCCCCAGCTATACATGGGATATGATGATTAGAACTATGTGTTTACTGACCACTAATTACTATAAACTCATAACATAAATATGTACCGTGAACAACACACCGTACAAATGACTGTACACCCCATACCACTGTAGACTACACTGTGTAATATACAACTGTATACAATATATTTTTTCATGATGTTTTTTTTATTCGATAATAGTATATGATCAGTTTTCTGTATATAATTGTTTATATTAGTTACTAAGGTGTATCCTTCTTGTATTGTGTTGCTTCACTATTGCTCATTGGTGTGGTTTTATGCTGTGGTGTGTGGAGAGTAAGCATTCCATTGGACATATTAACACATTGGTTGCCAACAACGAGATTTCTCGTTATTGGCCGCCATGCGTTGGTTGCCAATAATGAGATTTCTCGTTATTTAATCGTTATTTCTTTTATTAGCGATATCCATTTATTTTTCATCCGTCCAGCCTGACGTTATCATTGGGAATGGCTCTGAGCTCGGATGGTAATGCACATCATTGGATTGGATTGAGTGAAAAAGTGCATCAGAGGAAAACTCTGGTCCAGGGTTTCCCCATCTCTGGCAAGCAGTGTTTGTTACCAGATTCACTGGCAAGGCTCGGAGCAGCTTTCGATTATGCATTTCGGACTATAACGTTGGATCAATAAACGCGATCAATATTTGGAATGGCGATCAGGAATTGGATTCATCTTTTTGCAGAACATCTGATCTGAGGTAAGGAATCTATGTTACCAGTTTTGGGTTAATCAGAGTTGTTTCTCACAGCGTTCACAACGTGTGTGTGTGTGGCGTTAGGCGCTGAGCGTGGCACGAATAAATAATCTTTCAGCCCGCTTTTGTATTGTGCATAAGAACACAAATACTCTCGATAATCTAGCGTTTATTTGAAAACTATTCATAAATCAGCCAGAAAATGACAACGTGTTTTGTGTATTCCAGTAAATGGCTATTTTCGCGGATTTCTCTGGAATTACTAGACATTTCTCCAAAACTATACTCGTATTCAAAACGGTATAAAACGGAAATGTACTGATGAAAAAACAATCCGTTTCGTACATGTTGACTGCAAGCAAGTCATTGATAAGCGACGGGTGTATTAGACACATAGCCATAATTTAAGATATAGTTTAATCGCTCGCAAATGTGCTCGTCCTCCCATTGATTAATGTGCTGGCATCCAAGCGATAAATCGTCATATCCGGCTGGCAACCAATGTGTTAAAGATGGCAAATATATAAAGCTTGAAATGCACTAACTCATAGAATGAATACATGAGTATTCTGTATAATATTGGAGTATTAATGTGCATGTAAACACTCTACTGTGTCTGGAGAATGTCCTTGATACCAATCATTTATTTTGTTTTAGATTATTTATCCAGGGTAGGTCTTTATTTACCCAGGGTAGGTCTTTATTTATCCAGGGTAGGTCTTTATTTATCCAGGGTTGTAAGATAATCGGGTCCTCAGCCAGTAATCACCTCGTCACCTGTGGTTCCGTGAAGTTTCTGCGTTGTGTTTATCTCTTACTCATCGTACTGACTTTATTTATTCAGGGTAGGTCTTTATTTACCCAGGATATGTCTTTAATTACCCAGGGGCAGTCTTTATTCAGCCAGGGTCGGTCTTTATTTACCAGGGTAGGTCTTTATTTAACCAGGATATGTCTTTAATTACCCAGGGTCAGTCTTTATTCACCAAGGGTCAGTCTTTATTTACCAGGGTAGGTCTTTATTTAACCAGGGTATGTCTTTAATTACCCATGGTCAGTCTGTATTCACCCAGGGTCGGTCTTTATTTACCAGGGTAGGTCTTTATTTATCCAGGATATGTCTTTAATTACGCAGGGTCAGTCTTTATTCACCCAGGGTCGTCTTTTATTTACCAGGGTAGGTCTTTATTTATCCAGGATTGGTCTTTATTTATCCAGTGTATGTCTTTATCTACCAAGGGTATGTCTTTATTTAGCAAGGATAGGTTTTTATCTATACAGGGTAGGTTTTATTTATCCAGGATATATCTTTATTTAACAAGGATAGGTCTTTATTTACCCATGATAGGTCTTTATTTACCCAGGGTATGTCTCTATTTACCCAGGGTATGTCTCTATTTACCCAGGGTATGTCTCTATTTACCAAGAGTAGGTCTTTATTCACCCAGGATAGGTCTTTATTTACCCAGGATAGGTCTTTATTTACCCAGGATAGGTCTGACCATTTTCAGTAATGGTAAAAGTTCGGGATCTTGATTTTTATATGATTTGGCAATGGTAAAAGAAGGTTGTCTTGATTTGTATATGACTTGGCAAGAATGACTTGTAACCCACATGTGAAAAAGCCTGGTAGGTACTTGAATGGCCTCGTCTTCTCTGGACAGGAGATGGCCAGAGGACTCGTGTGTCAAAATGTTTCTCGACTTTACGCATACGATCGTTTCATAGATGATAAAAACTGAAGAAAGGTATACTTATAGCATTCATACTTTGGGTATTGATAGAAATCTGTTTTAGCTTTTGATATACCACATCAAATGTTCAATATTTGTTTGATATCCTGACTTATTAATAAATCACAACTTTGGCATGGCAACTTCAGAACATATTTGTGTGTAAGAATGTTTTATAAATGAGGTCCCAGGAGAGACAGACACATACACACACACACGCACACGCATATGCATACACACACACACAGTACATACCCAGCACCTCTGCGGTGGCCATGATCTCACAGGTGTACATGGCAGCCATGAGTCTCTGGGGCTTGGCCTGGAAAGCATGGCGACATGCCTCCTTCATGGCAGCGATGAGCTGGCCTGACACTGCTGGCCCGACACCGGCCCTGTGCTTAGCCTGGCTCTGCTCTGCTGCTGAGCCCTCAGCCTGGGGAGACATTCCACTCGCTTCCCCGACTTCTCCTCTGGCCTTCTGCTCGGCTGCAGCATCATTATCTATTGAGGCATCATGGGAAACTGAGTCTTCCTCCACATATTCCTGAAGCTGTGGCTGAGGGGGGAGGGATTAAGAAGGTAAAGGTTCAGGGTAAAAACCAAAAAGACAACCAAAAGTTCATAAAATGTGCTTCATCATATTAAAAACAGAGTGAATGTGAGTGAAAATTATTATCCTAAAACAGAGACAGAATAATGCAGTGGACTTTATGCCCTCAATACACAGAGTCCTGTCTGGAGTCTCAATGTGTTGGAATTCAACCCATGACGCCATCCTGTCGGGAGAATATCCTCTGAAATTCAAATGGAGTCAACTCTGCCAGGCATCAGGCATGGAGAGGGGAAATTGCCATGGCAACCACCTTCTCGCCCCTTCACAATCGTCTCCCTGACCAACATCAAAGGATCTACACAAAAGCCATCTGCCCTGGCTGGCTCATCTAACAGCAGGAGGTGGAATGTCCAGCATTCACACGCATCCTGCCTTAACACACTTTGAGAGACATAGAGAGATGTTCAGCTCACAAAGCCGACAAAAATGTGGAATAATGACTTTAATGGAACATTTTAATGTGGACCAGTGGAGAACTATATAATATAATAACTAACAATTATGCATGTGCTTTGATGTCACATTTTATGTCACCACTCATAAAAAGACCAACTGTGTGAACCCCACCGTCATAGATAACTATCGCCCTGTCTCTCTTCTCTCTTTCCTCTCTAAATCACTTGAACCACTGATTATCTATTACATAATGACCGCTTGGACCCAAATCAGTCAGGCTTCAAGACTGGTCACTCCACAGAGACGGCCCTCATAGCAGTCACTTACATTTTCACTTAGCAAGAGCGAAAGGCCTCTCTTCTGTCCTGATTCTCCTGGACCTGTCAGCAGCCTTCGACACAGTCAACCATCAGATCCTCCTCACATCCCTTGCAAGAACGGGAGTTTTAGGTTCTCCGCTGGCATGGGTGTCCCCCTACCTCGACAACCGCTCCTATCAAGAATTATGGAGAGGCACCCTATCGGCCCGGACCCATGGCCCCTACAGACGGGTGTCCCCCAGGGCTCGATCCTTGGACCCCTCCTCTTCTCTCTCTACACCAAATCTCTGGGTAACATTATCACTTCTCATACCATGCTGATGATATTCAACTCTTCCTCTCATCTCCTCCCTCAGATAGCCAAGTCTCCGAACGGATCTTCGCCTGCCTGTCCAACATTTCCACCTGGTTGACGACCAACCACCTCAAACTGAACCTAAGCAAAATGTAACTACTTCACTTGCCTGCTGAATCCTCCCCACTGACCAATCTTTCAATCAAAGTGGAGAACATAGTTGTGGCTGTGTCCCCGACCGCCAATAATCTAGGTGTGGTTCTTGCCGACCGGCTGAACTTCTCCGCTCACAACGTTGCAACAACCAGAACATACAGATTATTTCTGAGCAACGTGATTGATTGCTTGATTGAACATTTTATTAACATATTGCAGAATGGGTAGAATACAGTACGGCTCAATACACACAATTGTTAAGGGAATGCAGACCAGAGAAAGACTTTCGTCTTGTTTACATCAGGGTCCCCATTTTCAATTCATAATGACATTTATGACATACACGACATACAGATATATCATGACATTTATGACATACATGACATACAGATATACAGTACTGTTACATTTATGACATACAAGATATACAAATATACAGTACTGTTTAACAGAGATCCTAAAAGAAAATATATACATTAGAAGGGGAAGAAACTGTACATTAGGAGGGGGTTGGGTGGGGAGGTGGTTTGAACATTTACGGGGGCCAGTTTCGAATTACAGCCTCCTGTAGGTGCTCTTTGAGGGAGGTTTTGAAGGAGGGTAGGGATTCACATTATTTTACGGCTGTGGGTAGGGCGTTCCACATTGTTGTGGCATAATTGCAAAACGTGTTTAGTCCCTTGTTTGATCCGAATCTGGGTTGAACATGATTTGTGGAACTCCCTCTGGTGTTGTGGTCGTGGAATTCACTGACCTTTGGGAAGTATTTCGACATGAACATGGGTACCTTAGTGATGTAGAACAGGCCCATTGCAAGCTGCTGTACTCTGTCGTCTACTCTAAGCCATCCTAGGTTGTCAAAATGGGCAGGGGTAAGGTGGGTTTTAGGAGTAAGGTCAAGCAGTAGTCTGACCAGTTTGTTTTTTGATGTTTGTAGTCTTTTTTTGAGAAGTGAGAATAATCTGCACTTTCCTGACAAAAGAAGCCACCCAACTCCTCCTGCAATCTACTGTCATGTCTTGCCTCGACTATTGCAATGCACTGCTAGCTGGTTTACTGATTTTACAAGGCGCTTCAACTCATACAGAACGTAGCGGGCCGTCTGATCTACCAAAGTCAGTCCACGCCACGCACTTCTCAGAGAGCTGCACCGGCTTCCCATTGAATAACATTTATTTGTAAGGCCCGACAACACACGTTAATGTCCCCATGGGCCGGACACGTCTTCTTTAACACATTCCCGGCCATCACGTATATATAAGTGATTGGGAGCCAGGGCTTGACGGCTTCACTCCCTCCTCTTGCAGAGACCAGTCGCATATTTCTTTCCTCTCCCCAGACCTCCAAGGTCGTTCCTTTCGCCGGCCCTAAACTGCCTCTCTGTCGGTGTGGATTCGACTTGACTCCCTACTCAAACTACAATGGATCAACTAGTAAGCTGGTCATTTGCAGTGATTGATCGAATTGTCTCTTCAAGGAAGCAGAGCGTAGCTGATCCGCTGTGTCCAGTCGGGACATTTCAAGCGGGCTTTGCGATTGACAGTTGGAATAAATGGGGCTCAATCTGCCTTTATTATCTTGAGATTGAGGATGTTGAGGATTTGTACATCGTCACATTTATGCTGATCGGTATGAGAGCGATCGCTATCTGGATCTGTACAAGAATAATCTGGAAAAAAGACGAACAAAAGGACGATAACCGTCTGGACCGCTGTCTGACAGCTGTGGCCAGACTGGAAGTCTCCCACATGGAACTTGTAAAAAGACTCGCTGTCCATTCATCTGACGAACAATTGAGAGGTCAAGTCATGCTGGGGGTCGCGCAGGACATTAAAAGCACGACAAATCGAATTTGAGTCAAATTGGTGCTTTCAGGAATCATTGTCTACCCTGATGCACCCCCCCCCCCCCCCCCCCACTCTCAAGTCTGCTGGAGCATGAGGAATGCACAAGGTCTGTGCACAAGGCCACGTCGGGGAGTCAGTCAAGATAAGAACAGGAGACACGGCGTTCCTTACCCAACACCTCACCTCCCCCACCAGAACTGGCTCGTGCACTCCCTCTGGACGGCTGCCAACGAGTACGTGCAGTGAGGGGAATGGCTCGCTCCTACCTCTGGTCAATGGTCTCTAACTACACACCCTCAAGTCCCTTATGCTCTGCATCTTCCAGCTGCCTGAGACCAAGTCCTCTTTGAGCTCCTGGGGGGTAATTGAAACATATGAAATGTACAAATATGTCCTGGCTCTACGGTGGTGGAACGAACTTCCCATCACAGTCAGGAAAGCTGAACCCACCTAATCTTTCGCCATCGACTAGAAACATTTTCAATGAATATCTGAATAAAAATTTTATAAATAGAAATGTACTTTCTTACTGTCTTCTACTATTATGCTACTTGTCTATACTACTATCTACTATGTACTATGCTATTATGCCTGTACTACTACATACTTTGCTAATATGTCTATACTACTATGCACTCAACTTCGGCATTGGTAGACAAACAATACCACTTACCATTAGCCACCACAGGTGTAGCCCTCCTGCTGACTTGTTGTACACAATTTGTAAGTCTAAATTGACTAAATCTAAATGTAAATTCTTGTACTAATGTATTATTCTGTGTAAGACAGATGCTAATTGTCTTACACTAACTGTCTTATTGCTAACTGGTTGAAGAAACATGGCTTGGATTCAAAACCAAATTCACAACAATACTTAACAAAATGGCACCCCTAAGAACCACCAGGGTTAAAAATCACGCTGAGCCATGGATGCACACTGAAATACTGACCGCTATGAAAACCAGAGACAAAAAAATGCATAAAAGTCAGACAAAGCTTACCAAAAGCTCAAACAGTGAACTCCAAGCCCACGTGGTTGAACAAAAAATTCAAAGAAACAGACTGAGAAATGACGTAAACACCATGATCAAATTTCATCAATGATAAAACTGAGGAAAACAAAAACAAATCCTGCGGACTTTGGAAATTATTCAACAACCAACTAGGCTGCAGCAAAAAACTAAAAACCAGATTTATAAACATAAACATAAAGACAGAAAACACGCTCATCACAGACAAACTGGATGTGGCCAATTACTTAAACATTTTCTTTACAAACATAGCCACAACACTGGTTAGTAAACTACCCTCCCACTCAGGGCATTATGGGGTAGAACACGACAAAACCTAGGGGTCCGCAAAGACGACTTCAAACTGGAAATGGTAACAACAGATGAGGTACTCAAAAAACTGAGCGCCCTCCAACCTAACAAGGCCATTGGCCATGACAACATCCCCTCCAAATTCCTCAGAGACTCGGCAGCCGCCATCACCCCAGTCATCACACACATAATAAACCTCTCCATAAAACAGGGATACGTCCCCAAGGACTTAAAAATTGCGAGAGTGACCCCCCTGCACAAAAAGGGCAGCAAATTAGACCCAAGCAACTACCGCCCTGTTTATATTTTTACCTCCATCTCGAAAGTCATGGAAAAAATTGTCTACGAACAGGTTGAAAAGTACCTAGCGGAAAAAAATCGCATCTACAAATTCCAATCTGGCTTCAGAACATCCCACTCCACTGACACATGCCTTCTCTACTTGAACGACCACATCAAACAAGAGGTGGACGCGGGCAAATACTGCGGCATGGTCATGCTGGACCTACAAAAGGCCTTCGACACTGTCAATCACTCCATTCTGATTGACAATTGGTTTTGATAGTCTATCAGTGAGCTGGATGCAATCCTATCTTGAGGGGAGAGAACAGATGGTGGAGGTAAACGGTACTCTATCTCCCCCCTGACAGTGAGCTGTGGTGTTCCACAAGGAAGCATACTAGGACCGCTACTGTTCCTAATTTATGCAAATTACATGTTGTCAGCTTGTGACTGCAACTGGTTCTTGTTCGCGGACGACTCAGCCCTGCTGGTCTCTGACAAGAACAAGTTACAGGTTGAAAAAACCCTCAGCTGGGGACGCAGTGGGCAAGGCGCTCGCCACTAACGCAGGATATGCTGGGTTCGAGCCCAGCTCTCTGCGTTGCTTCCGGCTTGGCTGGTCGTTCATACTAATACAATTGGCAGTATTAGGGGGTGGGAAAGCCGGTGGGTGGGGATCGGACGTTGTGGACAGCGACTCCTACAGGTCGGTTGGTGCGCCTGTACAACAGAATCAGGAAGCAACGGGGGCAGCGTGAGCCTCCCACGCGTTACTCCTCGCCGCTGAGAGATCGCGCTGTACAGGTGAAAAGATGCGACAGCTGCCTCCTCGTGTACCGGAGGGGACACGTGATGCAAGGCTTGGTCCACATTGCAGCTGACCAGTGGGAGGCATGGTCTAACAACGTTTGAGACAGGGGAGGGTAGAATTGGATAATACGAAATTGGGATGGGAGAAAAATAGAAAATGGGGAGAAAAAGTAGATACAAAAAAAAAAGAAAAAACCCTCAGCTCAGAACTCGGCAGAATCTGCACCTGGCTCGCTGATAACAAACTATCACTACACCTGGGTAAAACAGAGTCCATTCTCTTCGGATCAAATAACAAACTCAGCAAGACCGACGGCTTCTCAGTTACAGTGGGTGACAATATTGTCACAAGGAAAGATGAAATTACATACCTAGGTTCCATCCTAGAGGCAAATCTTTCCTGTGACAAAATGGCATCCAATGTAATCAAATAAGTCAACCAACGAACTAGATTCTTGTACCGGATCTCCTCTCTGGTAAACAAGAATACCCTGAAGACTCTGGCAGGAGAACTCATTCAAGGGTACTACGACTATGCTTGCACCTCATGGTACCAAAGCACCTCAAAGGCGCTAAAAACAAGATTACAAACATCACAAAACAAACTGGTCAGACTACTACTTTACCTTACTCCCACCTCACCCCTGCCCACTTTGACAACCCTGGATGGCGTAGACGACAGAGTACAGCAACTTGCAATGGGCCTGGTCTACAAGATACACTACACGACTAAGGTACCCATGTACAATACATGTCAAAATACTTCCCAAAGGTCAGTGAATACCACGACCACAACACCAGAGGGAGCTCCACAAATCATGTTAAACCCAGATTTGGCTCAAACAAGGGACTAAACACGTTTCGCAATTATGCCACATCAATGTGGAACGCCCTACCCGACGCTTTAAGGAATGTGAATCACTATCCACTTTCAAAACCACTCTCAAAGAGCACCTACGGGAGACTGCAATTCGAAACTGGCCCCTGTAAATGTCCTAACCCAAACCTCTCCAATATACAGTAAATGTCCTAACCCAATAATACACGAGACCCTCTTCTTGGGACCAAGTAAGGTTTTCGTCGATTTTCCAATGTACAGTTTCCCCCACCCAACGCCGCCTACCCAACCCCCCACCAAACCACCTCCAATGTACAGGTTCTCCTCCCCCACCCCACCTACCCAACCCCCCCCCCCCCCCCCCACCCACAGTTTCTACGTCAAATGTTTAAACTCTTTTTTAGACGTTTTTTGTATCACAAACAGTACTGTATTTGCAAATCTGGTATGTCATAAATGTATAGATGTAGCAGTACTGTCTATCTGTATGTCATATATGTCATTTCATTTCATGAATTGAAAATGGGGGACCCTGATGTAAACAAGACGAAAGTCTTTCTCTGGTCTGCATTCCCTTAACAATTGTGTGTATTGAGCTGTACTGTATTGTACCCATTCTGCAATCTGTTAATAACATTTTCAATCAATCAATCAATCAATCAATCAATCAATCAATAATTAACTTTCCCTAGGCTTCCAAATCCAATGACTAGCATCCATGAATGCAACATGCTGTGATGGACATGGTGTGATGTGTTGTAGATGTGTAGCTCAACTGTACACACGTTCAAGGACATTATTATGTTACAGGAAAGAGACAGAACTTTAAGGAGCCTTTGTTCCACCTGGGGGCAATGATTGGCAGGCCTAGGCATGCCTCCTAGACACCCTGCTTACAGACACAGAGAGACACAGACAGACATACAGAGACACACAGAAACATACACAGACATACTGAGACAGACAGAGAAACACAACAGAGCCAGACAGACACCCATACACAAACAGCCAGAGACACACAGACAAGACATACAGAGCCACACATACAGAGACATACTGAGACAGACAGAGAAACACAGACAGACACACACAAATAGACAGACAGAGACACACAGAGACAGAGACAGACACACACACACACACACACACACACACACACACACACACACACACACACACACACACACACACACACACACACACACACACACACACACACACACACACACACACACACACACACACACACACACACACACACACACACACACACACACACACACACACACACACACACACACACACACACACACACACACACACACACACACACACACACACAGAGACAGAGACACACAGAGTACAACTCCTACCAGTAAGGATGTCTTCATGTCCCACCTCTCCACAGAGAAGCAGACACCCATCAGAGGTTCTTCACACATGGGTCCTGACAGCGTGGCGAGCTGGAAGCCACTGATGATGCTGTTGTCAAAGAGTCTGAGAGCCGTAGCCCCTCCCCTCTCCCCCGTCTCCACACACTGCCACACAGAGGGCCGCTGGTAGCCCTCCACACTGTTCAGCAGGAGGTTGGGTCCATACCTGAACACCAGAGGAGGCATGGTGGGTAGGGGGATTAGGATTAGGCAGTTTTATAGTATACTGTATTACACTTACATAAATTCTCAATTCTAGATTAAAATGTATTGTCATTATACTACACATGTACAGTACAATGGAAATAGATTTGGCATCCAACCAGAGTGCAAATGTAACAGTAAAGTGCAATAGTAATATACAATGTACATGGGATTCAACTGGGTGTCAAATATATAAATGAGTACTACTGAGTGAGTATAGTGCTAATCAGATGTATGTACAGAGTTGTAGTATTAATATGTACAGTGATACAGGCATAAAGACATTATGGTAGTAAGTCATACTGGCCAGCAGTAGTGAGAGTAGGTAAGGGATATGTACAGACATATAGTATCTACTAGGGCTGTCCCTGACTAAGGATTTGGATGGTCGACTATGATTGGCCAAAATTTGCCGTTAGTCGACTATTGGTATTTTTTTTTTATTATTTTTTTTTATCGTTCCATTTGGGCTGTGGGGGGTGCTTAATGTCTGAAGGAGTCGACTGAAGGCTTCTTGTCCTCTGCAAAAGCATGCAATTGGTCCACTGAGGGATACATCTTGATATTTGTCTAGTCTAGTGTGTTCATTAGATGGGTGAAATGCTCTTTCAGTGCCTCTGTGCCTGTTTCCGTAGGCAGTTAGCCTCTGGTATGCGTGCCATTAGTGTTAGCCACACTTCTATGCCTCTTTTCTTTTGGAAAGAATGATAAAAAATAGAAATAAAAATAAAATATTATAATTCTTTTTGTTGTATTCGACTAAGAGGTTGGCTAGTCGACTACGGCTCCTTTCGACCGATTAGTCGACTAATCGACTAATAGGGGTCAGCCCTAGTATCTACAGATAAAAAGGATTATATACAGGTATATGTACCAGATAGATGTGGATATATATATATATATATATATATATATATATACAGTACACGGTACAAATTCATATATATACAGTATATACATCATTAAACAAAACATATATAAGATGCATTTGTTGCATCTTATTTATATTTATCTATATTTACATTTAACATTTTTTATTATTATTATATATCTTTTTTTATTTAATTAAAGTTGAATTTACTGTAATTCATTTTAGTTGAATTTATTTTAATAAAAATAAATACTTTTTGAAAGTGCAATATATATGCAAATAAAAACTATAGTATCAGTTCAAAACATTATGTTTATGGGTGAAAAACAGAATCATTTTGATTATACATTTTCCAGATCACAGTCGGATTTCCAAACTCATGAACATTATCATCCTATTCCCTCCCAGACCTGCGTGGTCCGAAGGCCCAGATACGCTCCACGGCATTCCTCCACTTCCTCCCCTGCAGAAGGCTCTCCAGCTGGGCCTTGAGTCCAGCGATGGCCTCCAGGGTCTTGGGGCTGACCTCCAGACTCCTCCCCTCCCTCAGAGAAAGGTTCACCTGCTCCAGGGTCCGAACCAGCTCCGCGCTGCCCTCCAACAGATGGGTCACCTCTGGGAAGGACAATAAACAATGCACTGGCATTAGAACTGGAGTTGGTCCCGGGCACTGGACTGACCTAAATAGTTAGGATGGGTTCAATGCACGGGATAAATACCTGGTATAATGTAAAAAGGTACTGGGCACAAGTAGCAGCCACAAGAGCTCACATCCTACCGGCTGCTAAAGCATGAGTAACACGTGCATTATTGTTCCGTCTACAGTATATGAAAATTGACTGCTGCTACATTGAGCAGTATACTAGTATTCACTGCGTTCTCGATTGCTGTCTTTTAACCCCTCTCCCAAATTCCAGCAGTTAACCACAGGTGTCTGACATTAGTAATTAGAGATAGGGATATAAGTGCACGCTGAATTAGCGGCGTCTGCTCAGCGTCAAGTGAAGACAGGCGAACAAAGACAAAGGGAGTTTTCCTGCAGAGTTCTCTGAGGAAGGACAACTTGGCATGAGGATCACCCTACAGACCGCTAAGTAGATCCTACTGTAACTTATTAACCTGAGAGATCACTCTACAGACAGCTAAGTAGATCCTAACTTATAAACCTGAGAGATCACCCTACAGGCGGCTAAGTAGATCCTAACTTATAAACCTGAGAGATCACCCTACAGGCGGCTAAGTAGATCCTAACTTATCAACCTGAGAGATCACCCTACAGGCGGCTAAGTAGATCCTAACTTATCAACCTGAGAGATCACCCTACAGGCGGCTAAGTAGATCCTAACTTATAAACCTGAGATATCACCCTACAGACAGCTAAGTAGATCCTAACTTATCAACCTGAGAGATCACCCTACAGGCGGCTAAGTAGTATCCTTAGTTATTATTACATTTCTTACTTTTGGCTGTACTTTTTCTTCCTCCCCTCTTCATCTTCACCAACCTTACCTTACTAGTTACATCCCCTACCATGTGCTTCCTACCTATCCCTACTTCAATATCACCCTTCAGGTCATCTTCAGGCCATCCACACCAGTTTGGAAGCAACCCTGCCAACCTATGCTACCCGTCCACGGCCACGATTACACCTGTCACCATATGCAGGGGCTTATGGATCTGCCAATAATCCATCAAGAGTCTTGGCTCTCACAGGTCAGATGAGCTCAGTGGTACACTAGTTGAAGAAATATGGCCTTGATTCCAAACCAAATTCTCAACAATACTAAACAACATGGCCCCCCCTAAGAACCACCAACGTTAAAAATCGCGCTGAGCCATGGATGCACTCAGACAAAAAATGCTCTGAACTTCCTAAAAGTCAGTCAAAGCTTGCCAAAAGCTCAAACAGTTATCTCCAAGCCCACATGGTTGAACTCAAACAACAAAGAAACAGACTAAGAAACAATGTAAACACCATGATTAAATCTACAAAAAAATATGACATCAATGACAAAACTGAGGAAAACTAAAACAAACCCTGTGAACTTTGGAAATTACTCAACAACCAACTACTGTAGGCTGCAGTAAAAAACTAAAAACCAGATTTACAAACATAAACATAAAGACAGAAAACACTCTCATCACAGACAAGCTGGATGTGGCCAATTACTTAAACATTTTCTTTACAAACATAGCCACAACACTGGTTAATAAACTACCCTCCCATTCAGGGCATTTAGGGTTAGAACACATCCTAGCCTTCTACAAAAACCTAGGGGTCCACAAAGACGACTTCAAACTTTAAATGGTAACAACAGTTAGCGCCCTCCACCTAACAAGGCCACTGGCCATGACAATATCCCCTCCAAATTCCTCAGAAACTCAGCACCCGCCATCACCTCAGTCATCACCCACATAATACACCTCTCCATAAAATAGGGATACATCCCCTAATACTTCAAAATTGCGAGAGTGACCCCCCTGCACAAAAAAGGCAGCAAATTAGACCCAGGCAACTACCGACCTGTTTCTATTCTTACCTCCATCTCGAAAGTCATGGAAAAAATTTTCTACGAACAGGTCGAAAAGTACCCCGCGGAGAAAAAGCTAATCTACAAATTCCAATCTGGCTTCAGAACATCCCACTCCACTGACACATGCCTTCTCTATTTGAACGACCACATCAAACAAGAGGTGGACACAGGCAAATACTGCGGCATGGTCATGCTGGACCTCCAAAAGGCTTTCGACACTGTCAATCACTCCATTCTGATTGACAAGCTAAAAGCAATTGGTTTTGATAGTTTATCAGTGAGCTGGATGCAATCCTACCTGGAGGGGAGAGAACAGATGGTGGAGGTAAACGGTACACTAGCCCCCCCCCCCCCCCCCCTCCCAGTGAGCTGTGGTGTTCCACAAGGAAGCATACTAGGACTATTACCGCCCCTTTTCCAAGATGGCAGCTCCATGTGTTTAAGCTGTGAGTTTGTGAGATTTTATGTATTTTAAATGTGTTTTTTATGGCTTTTTTATGGCATTTTTTTTTACTACACCTGCTTGATATTGCCTTCATTCAGTTACTGGCTGGACATAGTCTGAAAATCTGCTCTACAAACTGTAGCCTCCATCTGCCCTGATTTGTGGGCTAAAGCCTACTAGCCTTCCTGCTAGCCTCCACCAGCCCTACAGCAGCTGCTTGGATTACCTGCTTTCTGTGAGCTGAGGCCATCTTACTGCTGCAGTGTGGCTCATCTATAGCCTAGATCTGAAGCAGGGGCCTGACTTACTTTGGCCTGACTTAGGCCTCCTGCTACACCTGGGCCTCCAGCTCTACTGGGCCACTAGCTGCACCTGGGCCTCCAGCTATACTGGGCCTCCAGCTCTACTGGGCCTCCAGCCTGCTCTACTGGGCCTCCAGCTCTACTGGGCCTCCAGCCTGCTCTACCTGGGCCTCCAGCTCTACTGGGCGGCCTCCAGCTCTACTGGGCCTCCAGCCTGCTCTACCTGGGCCTCCAGCTCTACTGGGCCTCCAGCTCTACTGGGCCTCCAGCCTGCTCTACCTGGGCCTCCAGCTCTACTGGGCCTCCAGCCTGCTCTACCTGGGCCTCCAGCTCTACTGGGCCTCCAGCCTGCTCTACCTGGGCCTCCAGCTCTACTGGGCCTCCAGCCTGCTCTACCTGGGCCTCCAGCTCTACTGGGCCTCCAGCCTGCTCTACCTGGGCCTCCAGCTCTACTGGGCCTCCAGCTCTACTGGGCCTCCAGCCTGCTCTACCTGGGCCTCCAGCTCTACTGGGCCTCCAGCCTGCTCTACCTGGGCCTCCAGCTCTACTGGGCCTCCAGCTCTACTGGGCCTCCAGCCTGCTCTACCTGGGCCTCCAGCTCTACTGGGCCTCCAGCCTGCTCTACCTGGGCCTCCAGCCTGCTCTACCTGGGCCTCCAGCTCTACTGGGCCTCCAGCCTGCTCTACCTGGGCCTCCAGCTCTACCTGGGCCTCCAGCTCTACTGGGCCTCCAGCCTGCTCTACCTGGGCCTCCAGCTCTACCTGGGCCTCCAGCTCTACTGGGCCTCCAGCCTGCTCTACCTGGGCCTCCAGCTCTACTGGGCCTCCAGCCTGCTCTACCTGGGCCTCCAGCCTGCTCTACCTGGGCCTCCAGCTCTACTGGGCCTCCAGCCTGCTCTACCTGGGCCTCCAGCTATACCGGGCCTCCAGCTCTACCTGGGCCTCCAGCTCTACTGGGCCTCCAGCCTGCTCTACCTGGGCCTCCAGCTCTAATTTACGACTCTAAACACAACTTTACATCCTATGCAAACTGTAAGTTTTCCTCGTTTGAGGTGCTCCTGTTGCGTCCCTCTCCCCCCAACAGAAAGTGTGGCGGTCTGATTCCTACCTCCACTGCATCCTTTGTAATGGCTGTCCTATACCGCCCCCCAGGCCCTTACACCCTCTTCCTAGATGAGTTTTCCACTTTCATCTCTGAGCTTGTTACGTGCTCAGATAACATTTTAATTGTTGGTGATTTTAACATTAATTCCAACAAAACTCTAGATCCCCTAAATAAGGCTTTTACCGACATAATTGACTCTGTCGGTCTCATTCAAATCATTGACCAACCCACTCACAGTGGTGGGAACACCCTTGACTTAGTCCTAGCCCGCGGTCTCACTGTGTCAGATCTGACCGTTTCTCCCTATGTTCCTGCTCTCTCAGACCACTACCTCATCAAATTTCAAATTGATTTGACGATTTCTTGACCAGACAGTGTAGAATCATACATGAGCCGTCGTATTAACGCCTCAACTGTCCCAATTCTAGTTAACTGCCTACCAGACACCCTCTCTCCCTTCGTCTCTTACTCTGGCCCCCTTGATCTCTTTACAGACAAACCTTCGTAGCACGCTCGACATTGTCGCTCCCCTTAAGCCTAAAATTAAACGTGCTCCGCAAAAACAAACTCCCTGGTTTTACGGAGGAAACTCGCTCCTTTAAAAAGGCATGTCGTAAACTTGAATATAAATGGCGTTCGACCAAACTCGAAGTATTCCGCCTTGCCTGGAATGATACAGTAGTTTACGTAACTACAAAAAGGCACTCTCACTTGCCAAAACCTCATATTTTTCCAGGCTCATTAACAAAAACAAAAACAACTGAAAGTTTCTGTTTGACACAGTTGAAAAACGTACTCAGAAACAACCAAGTGCCCTAAACCATGCGTTCTCGGCTAACGAATTCATAAAATTCTTTACCAAGAAAATGTATCTCATAAGAGATGAAATTGTTGGCTTACTCAACAATCAAGAGTCCCTCCCAACCTCTGATGGGCTTTCCCGTTGACTTTGAATCCAGCCATACGCTATGCTGCCTTGAAAACGTCTCACTTAGTGCCCTCTCTAAATTGGTTGGCGCGGCTAAACCCTCAACCTGTCTGTTTGACCCTCTTCCAGCAACTCTCATCAAAAAACTATTCCCAACTCTAGGCCCTGCCCTACTCAATATCTTCAACACCTCCTTGTCTACTGGCGTGGTGCCCCTGGCCTTTAAATCAGCCGTCATTAAACCACTACTTAAAAAACCGAACCTCGACCCTCTGATGTTAAAAAATTACAGACCCATCTCCAATCTTCCGTCCCTATCCAAAATATTAGAACGGATTGTCGCAACGCAACTTACTGACCATCTATCAAACAATAATCTTAATGAATCTTTTCAATCTGGCTTTAGAGCCTTACACTCCACCAAAACGACGGTTACCAAAGTCACAAATGACGTACTGACGTCTTGACTCAAATCTAACTTCTGTGCTCTTATTGCTTGATCTTAGTGCAGCCTTTGATACTATCGATCATTCGATTCTTCTAGGTCGGCTTGAGAATCATGTTGGCATTCGGGGTCACGCACTTGCTTTGTTTAAATCTTATTTAACTGATAGAACACACTGCGTGGTCTATAATGATTTAACATCTGAGACCCTCCCAGTGCAATGCCGGGTCCCACAAGGCTCTGTCCTGGGCCCTTTGCTATTTTCGATTTATATGCTACCCCTCTGCAATATCATACGAAAATTTGGCATAAACTTTCATTTTTACGCTGATGACACCCAATTATATATACCTATTAAGCCAAATTATTCCTCCCAATTACAAAATCTTGAGGCTTGCCTGCTTGCCGTTAAAAAGTGGATGTCACAAAACGTTCTACTCCTTAATGCAGATAAAACTGAGATGTTAATTGTTGGCCCCCCAAACCACAGAGGCCTGTTTCAGGACATCTCCCTCAACTTTGATACTTGTCATGTATCCCAGAGCTCCACCATAAAAAACCTCAGTAATTTTTTATTCCTCCCTAATGTCACCAAAATTGCCTTCTTCCATCTTCGTAATATCGCACAAATTCGCCCCATTTTAACTCTGGCTGATGCTGAAACCCTAATTCATGCTTTTGTCTCATCACGTCTAGACTAAATGCACTTTTTTCAGGCCTACCTAATTCAAGCATCAAAAATCTTCAACTTGTGCAAAATGCGGCTGCACGGATACTAGAAAATGTGATCACATCACACCAGTTTTGTCCACCCTACACTGGCTTCCTATTCAAGCCCGATCTGACTTTAAAGTGCTACTCCTCACCTACAAAATTTTAAATGGGCTTGCACCGCTCTATCTATACGATCTCATCTCTCGATACTCGCCTGCTCGTGCTCTGCGCTCACAAAATGCCGGCCTTCTATCGATTCCTAGGGTTAAAAATAAATCCGCCGGCCACAGAGCCTTTGTCTACCGCGCTCCCTACCTGTGGAACAAATTACCTGCCGTCGTCAGGGGCGCCTGCTCTGTCGAAGCTTTTAAATCCCTGCTTAAGATCCATCTTTTCTGACCCTTAGATTAATCTGTCTAGTTTAGTTAGGATGTCTATTTGCTCCCTTGTCTGCTTTTCTGCAGACATAGGAGAACCTTTTAACCTCTGTCTCTGTCTCAACCGGTCCCATGGAACAGCTTCATACCGTCTTCTGTCTGGCCTGCAGTGCTGAACCCTCTGAGTGACTTCTCCTGCCCCCACGGGGCATACGGCCCTGAGCTATTGTCTTGTATCTCATCCTGTATCCATACGCTTGCAGTAGTTCTATCTATTACTCTATTTCACAATTTTCTTATATACTATGATGTCACCATGTATGCATATGCTCACTACATGTATTTATTGCTCCATCTCCGCCCACTACAAACATGGGAACTCTCTAACCCCCTCCTATTGCTAGGTTTTAGTGAGTTTTTCCTTACCTTCGCGGGGGGTATATCTGAGAGTGTTGCATTTATTTATTTTGCATTTATTAAAAAAAAATGTGACCTTATGGTGTTCTTGTTTTGTTCATGACTTATTGTGATGTTTCTTCTTGACTTGTTTAAAAAAGAAGTGTACGGCCCATGGGGACATTAACGTGTGTTGTCGGGCCTTACAAATAAATTTGATTTGATTTGATTTACTGTTCCTAATTTATGCAAATTACATGTGGGTGGCCATGCCCGTGTAGTACTCTCAAGAATATGTGCATAATCTTGAGTAATTTTTGCAATTGTTTATATCTAATTATTATGATTAGAATAATTGTGGTAAACTTTATGTTACCAGCTACACGCTAATATAATTAACTAAGTTCACATTGACTGTGAGATGGAGAATTGATTAGACAGGAAGTTAAGAGCGGAACCTATCAGTTCAGGTGATGCGCCAGGTCCCCCTAAGGTGACGGTTTCCGCCCTCTCGCCAGAGGAGAATTGGAGTAGAACTGAGCAGGTTGTGTCTTCATTTCTCTTGACTACTATTCTATGCTTTCAGGTCAGTACACTGTGAAAAGTACCGGAAACACTACCGTTAGAGGTTATAACGTTAGACGATATGAGTAACGAGAATTGTGAAATGAGTTGAATGGTTAATACCGTCAATAAGAATGTGAAATATGTTATGTGGGCGCACATTGTGATATGCATTGGCCACGAGGGAAGATGGCGTTTTCCACGTTATCAGTTACTGACAGCGCGCACTTGTCACTGGGACATTAAGAGACGTTATAATATTAAGGTACATTGTAACTTGTTTATTCAACACTGGGCCCTGAGCACTTGACTAGAAATTGGAATAAGGTTATTTGACTATAATGTGAAATGAGGTGACTTAACGAAAATATGAAATAAGGGTAATTGCTATCCGTTGAAATGAGTCCGAATGCCGGAGGACGCACATGTCACAAATGTGCTAATGAGACGCCATTTTGTAAAGTTTGATAAGAGCATATAATTCAAGTAAAGGAATATTTCCCATGAAGTTTAAGAGCAGTCTTAACTACCACAAGTAAGTTGAACAGTAAAAGTAAGTTTATCTTTGGTGTTCATTGAACTAGTGGGATTTGTGACACGTGACGACCTGTTGTTTCAATAGTACCATGTAATAGTACCGACACTACTAATACTGTTATACCGACGCCAGCCACTAAAGGAGAAATGTGAATATATCGCTTATGATTTAAGTTAATATTTTGACAACCATTGATATCGAAACAAAGGAGAAATGTAAATGAAAGTATATGATGAAGTGCATATTTTGGTAACTATTGGCAGTGATAACTAGGGATGTCCCGATCACGTTTTTTTGCTCCCGATCCGATCCCGATCATGTGATTTTGAGTATCTACCAATACCGATTTTTCCCGATCCGAAAAAAAAAAAAAAAAAAACATGACCATGTTCACGTCTTAAACTCATACTGAGGCCTTAGTTTTGGTTTTAAATTGCATATCATCATTCATTTATTTATTGTCACACAGAGCAGAAGAATTTTGCCAAAACAAACCAATAGTATCCAGCTGCAGAACGGCAGACCAGCCACACTCTCAGACCCAAACGCATTTCCTTTGATTTAATTATACATCAAATGATTTATGAAGTTAACTTTTCACCTGGATAACGTCAACATTCAGGGTGAATGTAATGTGAGAAATTGGGATTAAAAAAAATTAAAAATTAAAAATGTATTTGGGTCTGAGAGTGTGGCAGGTCTGCCGTTCTGCAGCTGGATACTATTGGTTTGTTTTGGCAAAATTCTTCTGCTCTGTGTGACAATAAATAAATGAATGATATGCAATTTAAAACCAAAACTAAGGCCTCAGTATGAGTTTAAGACGTGAACATGGTCATGTTTGTTGAATAAAAAAACAAAAGTAAAAAAAAAAGAAATTCCGATTTTATTTATTTATTTTTTGCCGATCCTGATCTTCGGTAAATCACGTGATCGGCCCCGATCCCGATCACGTGATCGGATCGGGACATCCCTAGTGATAACCGGAGGCACTGAGTTAAACTACCAAATTTAACTAATGTAAATATACTGTATGCTTGAGAAGTGATGTTTTGTTCGGAGTTTTATAAATACAACTCTGAGAGGAGAATTGGAGTAGAACTGAGCAGGTCGTGTCTTCATTTCTCTTGACTACTATTCTATGCTTTCAGGGAGCGAATGATGACCGGCCGCAAACATGATTTGTGAAGGTACCCAATAGCCTCGGGACCGGTAACACCCGCTTTGATACTAAATAATAAAATAGACATAATAAACAGGTAATAAAATAGACATAAAATAGGCATGATAAAATAGACATGCTAAAGTCCTGAGATAGTGCAATACAATGTTAGCTACGGATTAAGGCACTGGGTCCTATGTACACTACTATACAATATACCGTTTTTACTCTATATCCTTATGCTATACTTGCTATTTCTAAACTATACAAGAACCACATCAGTTCTTTCCTTAAAGTGGCCTTTATTTTCCTTGTGTCCTTTCCATTTTGTTTAAAGTGACCGTTTGTGTGTGAGAGCATGCAGGCACGTGCACACATAGAGGCCAAGGGGTGCCTGAGCACCTGCCTTTTTGAGCCTCATCAAAAAAATGCCATTTTGAAAAAAAAAAAATTTTTTTTTTTTTTTTTTTTTTTACGTTACGCATATAGACTGCCCTTCCAACTGAAAAATGTCAGGATAGAATCAAAATATTAGGGACAGAGAGAGAGATGCCCCATATTCCATTGCAGTTTGCACGGCCTCCTCCGCGGACCTATATATTTTATGCATAGCGTGGGTGGTGATGATGATGATGATAGAAACCGCTGTGGCGCATACAGTTGAATGCTGGTATTACACTCATTGAGGGACACGAAGAAGTCAAGTCCGATGGGATTTGGGAATCTCAAATACAAATCGGGATTGGAATAAAAAATGCATTTATATTAAACAATACAGAATATACAGCACTTCTTGGGGCTGTAGGGTAAGCACTTATTCCCTCCCCCCTGGACATTTATGGAGATGTGTGGGCCTTTTAAGTCAGTGATAAAAGTGTCTTTCAAGGATAAGTGAGCTCCTGCACTGATTATTATAGTTCAATATTCAATATTTGATCACCAAAACCCCCCAAAAAAGCATAAAAAGGGGGCCCCCCGCCCGAAAAAGGGCCCTTAAAAATCGTGTTCGCGCGCTACGCGCGCTCGGTTAGTATATACATTCAAGTGTAGTGCCCTTTTCAGCCTTTGAGCACCTGCCCCTCTAAAGTCCTGTGCACGTCCCTGAGAGCATGTGTGTTGTGTGTGCTCATTTGTACTTGTGTGTGGAGAGTTCAGTGTTCAATGTTCTGATGGCCTGGGGGAAGAAGCTGAGCCTTAAGGCGCTCCCATAGTCCAGCAGACTGTACACAGAGCAGACTCCGCGGATGTCCGCGCGGACTCTTGAGCTTTGATCTCAGCGGACAGCAGACCCACAGGTCCTATTTTCTGAGGCGCGGACTGACTTGGTGTCACACAAAACGCTGCTCGGCGTTTTGGTTGACATCGAACTGCATTAAATGTGACACTGCGCGAGCGAATTGGTGGCGCGAGGAGA
>NC_140166.1:109738474-109800368 GCF_963971535.1 Notolepis coatsorum
CAGACTACTGCTTGACCTTACTCCTAAAACCCACCTCACCCCTGCCCATTTTGACAACCTAGGATGGCTTACAGTAGACGACAGAGTACAGCAACTTGCAATGGGCCTGGTCTACAAGATACACTACACCACTAAGATACCCATGTACATGTCGAAATACTTCCCAAAGGTCAGTGAATACCATAACACAAGAGGGAGTTCCACAAAGCATGTTCAACCCAGATTCGGCTCAAACAAGGGACTAAACACGTTTAGCAATTATGCCACAACAATGTGGAACGCCTTACCCACAGCCGTAAAATAATGTGAATCCCTACCCACCTTCAAAACCGCTCTCAAAGAACACCTACAGGAGGCTGTAATTCGAAACTGGCACCGGTAAATGTACAACCCCCCCCCCCCCCCCCCCCCCCCCCCCCCCCCCCCCCCCCCACCCCACCCCCTCCAATGTACAGTTTCTTCCCCCTCGAATGTATATATTCACTTTTAGAAACTCTGTCTCTTAAACATTACTGTATATTTGTATATCTTGTATGTCATAAATGTCTGGATGAAACAGTACTGTATGTCGTGTATGTCATAAATGTTATGATGAATTGAAAATGGGGGACCCTGATGTAAACAAGATGAAAGTCTTTCTCTGGTCTGCATCCCCTTAACAATTGTGTGTATTGAGCCGTACTGTATTGTACCCATTCTGCAATCTGTTAATAAAGATTTCAATCAATCAATCAATCAATCAATCAATCAATCAATCAATCAATCAATCAATCACAGAGACCTGGTTACCTCCATCACACCTGCAGCCTTATCTACATACACCTTCTCTCACACACACAGACCCTCCAAATGTGGGGGAGGCACTGGCCTTCTGACCTCTCTCTCCTGGACTACAAGCATAATATCAATACCTGATCTCACCCTCTCCTCCCTCAAATCCGTCTCCAGTCCATTCAATCTCACTAGACGAATAACACCACTTACCCTTAGCTGCCAGAGGTGTACCCTTCCTGCTGACTTGTTGTACACAAGTTGTACGTCGCTTTGGATAAAAGCGTCAGCTAAATTACTAAATGTAAACATACTGTATATATTCTAATTCTAAAACATACCAGGTGGATATGATGGGTGGTTTACCTACTTGAAACCTCAAAAGAATCTATCTTGTGAAATGGATCATGCACATTTTGTGTTTTTCTGGGCGCTCCAGTTGGCTATAGCTCTCCCAGCTGACTTCACTCTAATAGAATGTTCCCCTAAACACAACATATGTCGTTTTTAAGAGTCGTTTCAGAGGAAAGAAAGGATATATTAAGCTGCGTTTGAGGACATGTTTTTTGACTGTTGAGCTGTAGGACTGAATCACAGCCGGAGAGCAGTGGCCAACTCAGACGGCCAGAAATACACAAGTGACTCATGTGTTATGAATTATGATAGGGTTGAAACTAACTTAATGTATTCTTTAAGGTCGGGGTTAGGTATGTGTGTGTGTGTGTGTGTGTGTGCGCGCGTGTGTGTGTGTGTGTGTGTGTGTGTGTGTGTGTGTGTGTGTGTGTGTGTGACCTTCAGGTAGCGGTGTGGCACGGACGCCTACGGTAGCCAATCTGTTGGGCGTGGTTAAGGTCACCAGACCAGTTGAGTCCAGCTGAAGAGTGTCTGACAAACGACTCTGGGACTCTTCTTTGACCTGGTTACACACACACAGGCACGCACACAGGCACGCACACAGGCACGCACACAGGCACGCACACAGGCACGTACACAGGCACGCACACAGGCACGCACACAGGCACGCACACAGGCACGCACACAGGCACGCACACACACACACACAGGCACGTACACACACACACACACAGGCACGCACACACACGCACACAGGCACGTACACAGGCACGCACACAGGCACGCACACAGGCACGTACACACACACACACAGGCACGCACACAGGCACGCACACAGGCACGTACACAGGCACGTACACAGGCACGTACACAGGCACGCACACAGGCACGCACACAGGCACGCACACAGGCACGCACACAGGCACGTACACAGGCACGTACACAGGCACGTACACAGGCACGCACACAGGCACGCACACAGGCACGCACACAGGCACGCACACAGGCACGTACACAGGCACGTACACAGGCACGTACACAGGCACGCACACAGGCACGCACACAGGCACGCACACAGGCACACACACAGGCACGTACACAGGCACGCACACACAGGCACGCACACAGGCACGTACACAGGCACGCACACACAGGCACGCACACAGGCACGTACACAGGCACGCACACACAGGCACGCACACAGGCACGCACACACAGGCACGCACACAGGCACGTACACAGGCACGCACACAGGCACGCACACAGGCACACACACAGGCACGCACACAGGCACGTACACAGGCACGCACACAGGCACGCACACAGGCACACACACAGGCACGTACACAGGCACGCACACAGGCACGCACACAGGCACACACACAGGCACGCACACAGGCACGCACACAGGCACGCACACAGGCACGCACACAGGCACGCACACAGGCACGTACACAGGCACGCACACAGGCACGCACACACACACACACAGGCACGCACACAGGCACGTACACAGGCACACACACAGGCACACACACAGGCACGTACACAGGCACGCACACAGGCACGCACACAGGCACGCACACAGGCACGTACACAGGCACGCACACAGGCACGCACACACACACACACAGGCACGCACACAGGCACGCACACAGGCACGTACACAGGCACGCACACACACACACACAGGCACGCACACAGGCACGCACACAGGCACGCACACAGGCACGCACACACACGCACACAGGCACGCACACAGGCACGCACACACACACACACACAGGCACGTACACAGGCACGCACACAGGCACGCGCACACAGGCACGCGCACACACACACACACACACACACACACACACACACACACACACACACACACACACACACACACACACACACACACACACACACACACACACACACACACACACACACACACACACACACACACACACACACACACACACACACACACACACACACACACACACAGAGAGAGAGAGAGAGAGAAAACAATGGATTTCTTTAGATGCATTAATTAATTATTTCATTTCTATAGCACTTTTCTAGACACTCAGAGTGCTTTACAATGTAGAGTGGAAATTACCTCCTCCACCACCAATGTTTTAGCAGCCAACCCCGGGCTACAGGCTCAATGGCTGCCATACACTGGCATCAGACATAACACAATGACTGATAGCCTCTGGAGACGAGGACTGACGGTGCATTCGTTTATGGCCGGAGGTAGGAAGTTGGAGGTGGGAAGTGTGCCACCTCCGACCTACTGCCCCAAGCTACGAAGGCAGAGCCACCTCCGACCTACTGCCCCAAGCTACGAAGGCAGAGCCACCTCCGACCTACTGCCCCAAGCTACGAAGGCAGAAAAACATAGATGCTCACGAAGATTGTCTCTTACAATTTGTCTTGCATGAACTACAACTCACAAAGACAGTTTACAACGATATATAGCTAATATACATACAGATGTAATTTTAAGACAGCTAATAACAATATTAACATTTATATACGATGTGGGTGATCATGTTTAGATGACGTCAAATGACACTGAGGTTTGAACCGGGGGTTGAGACTAGGAACTCATCACTAGTATGGACTGTGTCTGTCTCACCTGGTGAATGACATCACTAGTATGGACTGTCTGTCTCACCTGGTGAATGACATCACTAGTATGGACTGTGTCTGTCTCACCTGGTGAATGACATCACTAGTATGGACTGTCTGTCTCACCTGGTGAATGACATCACTAGTATGGACTGTCTGTCTCACCTGGTGAATGACATCACTAGTATGGACTGTCTGTCTCACCTGGTGAATGACATCACTAGTATGGACTGTGTCTGTCTCACCTGGTGAATGACATCACTAGTATGGACTGTGTCTGTCTCACCTGGTGAATGACATCACTAGTATGGACTGTGTCTGTCTCACCTGGTGAATGACATCACTAGTATGGACTGTGTCTGTCTCACCTGGTGAATGACATCACTAGTATGGACTACCGTCTGTCTCACCTGGTGAATGACATCACTAGTATGGACTGTCTGTCTCACCTGGTGAATGACATCACTAGTATGGACTGTGTCTGTCTCACCTGGTGAATGACATCACTAGTATGGACTGTGTCTGTCTCACCTGGTGAATGACATCATTAGTATGGACTGTGTCTGTCTCACCTGGTGAATGACATCACTAGTATGGACTGTGTCTGTCTCACCTGGTGAATGACATCACTAGTATGGACTGTCTGTCTCACCTGGTGAATGACATCACTAGTATGGACTGTCTGTCTCACCTGGTGAATGACATCACTAGTATGGACTGTCTGTCTCACCTGGTGAATTACTTCACTAGTATGGACTGTCTGTCTCACCTGGTGAAATACATCACTAGTATGGACTGTGTCTGTCTCACCTGGTGAATGACATCACTAGTATGGACTGTGTCTGTCTCACCTGGTGAATGACATCACTAGTATGGACTGTGTCTGTCTCACCTGGTGAATGACATCACTAGTATGGACTGTGTCTGTCTCACCTGGTGAATGACATCACTAGTATGGACTGTGTCTGTCTCACCTGGTGAATGACATCACTAGTATGGACTGTCTGTCTCACCTGGTGAATGACATCACTAGTATGGACTGTGTCTGTCTCACCTGGTGAATGCCATCACTAGTATGGACTGTGTCTGTCTCACCTGGTGAATGACATCACTAGTATGGACTGTCTGTCTCACCTGGTGAATGACATCACTAGTATGGACTGTCTGTCTCACCTGGTGAATGACATCACTAGTATGGACTGTGTCTGTCTCACCTGGTGAATGACATCACTAGTATGGACTGTGTCTGTCTCACCTGGTGAATGACATCACTAGTATGGACTGTGTCTGTCTCACCTGGTGAATGACATCACTAGTATGGACTGTCTGTCTCACCTGGTGAATGACATCACTAGTATGGACTGTGTCTGTCTCACCTGGTGAATGACATCACTAGTATGGACTGTCTGTCTCACCTGGTGAATGACATCACTAGTATGGACTGTGTCTGTCTCACCTGGTGAATGACATCACTAGTATGGACTGTCTGTCTCACCTGGTGAATGACATCACTAGTATGGACTGTGTCTGTCTCACCTGGTGAATGACATCACTAGTATGGACTGTCTGTCTCACCTGGTGAATGACATCACTAGTATGGACTGTCTGTCTCACCTGGTGAATGACATCACTAGTATGGACTGTGTCTGTCTCACCTGGTGAATGACATCACTAGTATGGACTGTGTCTGTCTCACCTGGTGAATGACATCACTAGTATGGACTGTCTGTCTCACCTGGTGAATGACATCACTAGTATGGACTGTGTCTGTCTCACCTGGTGAATGACATCACTAGTATGGACTGTCTGTCTCACCTGGTGAATGACATCATTAGTATGGACTGTGTCTGTCTCACCTGGTGAATGACATCACTAGTATGGACTGTGTCTGTCTCACCTGGTGAATGACATCACTAGTATGGACTGTGTCTGTCTCACCTGGTGAATGACATCACTAGTATGGACTGTCTGTCTCACCTGGTGAATGACATCACTAGTATGGACTGTCTGTCTCACCTGGTGAAATACATCACTAGTATGGACTGTGTCTGTCTCACCTGGTGAATGACATCACTAGTATGGACTGTCTGTCTCACCTGGTGAATGACATCACTAGTATGGACTGTCTGTCTCACCTGGTGAATGACGGCCACCTTGTGCTGTCTTCCCAGGTCCTCGTTCACCATGTCGACCTTTGGAGGTCGAATCACCGTCTCTCTGAAGGGGATGATGGGTTCCGACGCGGTGATCTCAATCTTAGCAAACCTGAAAACACACACCGATAAAACAATATTGATTTTGACAGCAGGTATGTTGTGATTTCATATTTTGGAAGACGTCCTGTCTCGTACTGTTGTAGCTGCCAGGGCAACAGCTAACGTCAGCTCCACCGTCAGCCAGGGCTTGACAACCAGTACAAGCACAAAGACCCATCCGTGGCTGGTGCTGTGAGCTAAACCCGCTTGGGAATAGTTAGGACATGGAGGGAAGAGAGATGGGTGGGCATGGCTCTGGGGAGCAGTGGCAAGGTTAGTTAATCGGCACAGGTGTTACTTGTTGACTAATTGTGCTCTCTTTATAGTAGCATTCTGGACCTGTATAGAGGGCTTTCTGGACACACACACACACTGACGAGAAGCTGGGAGAGGCTGCGTCAGGAAAACTAGCTTGAACTATGTATTTACATTTAGTCATTTAGCTGACACTTTTATCCAAAGCGACTTACAGATTGTGAACAACAAGTCAGCAGGAGCGGTAGATCTCTCGCTGCTAAGAGTCAGTTGCATTGTTCGTCAATTAGTATCGTACTTGAGTGTTACACTCTTGAGTGCATAGAAGTATAGACATATTAGCATGATAGTTACAGTTAGTAGTATAAGTATAGTAGCATAATAGTAAGGTACATAATAGTACAGACAGTAACAAGGTTCGTTTTTATTATAAAAATGTTATCGTTTGAAGAGGTGTGTTTTTAGTCAATGAAATGATTTGTGGTCCGAGAGATATAAATTTGAATACTGATGTTGAAATTAATATCAGAAAGATTAGGAGACAATTTCTATAGTTCAATAGGATCGTTTATTACAATATGGATCCATACAGTTAGTAGAATAAGAATTTGTGATACAAAATTGGATAAGGGTATAGGAGAGAGAAAGGGTAGAAGAAGAGAGAGAGCAAATGTACATTCATCTTTTATATCTCCGACAGACAAAGAGAGTCATATTACATTGATACATATTCAAAACATGTAAATCGTGATACGTAACCTCACGTTGATGCGTACGTGATGTCTCAACTTATTTCCATATTAGTATAATCTTAGTACGAGCACTTTGCTGGTAAATATATCATAGACCGTTAACATTAACTGTCATAAGGGGTATGTAACAGGCACAGGCTGACTCAGGCCAGATTCCTATGTATTCTTGTGCTCCTTCTCTTGAGGCTGCTGTCACAAATGTACAGTCTGATTTTGCCTCATTGCAGCATACTATCATTGAATCAAAACTGCTATTGAATGGTAGCAAAACAAAGGCAATGGTATTTGCTCCAACTAGGTCAACTGTCTCTCCCCCCTATTTTCACCGTTGATGGTTGTTCTATTGAGGTTATTGAAACTTACAAATACCTTAGCATCTGGCTGGACAATAAACTATATTTTAAACATCATATTGATGCTTTAATAAAAAAACTTAAATTCACAGTTGCTTTTTAGTATAGGGCTAAATCATGTTTTTCCCCCGCCTCCCATAAACAGGTAGTTATGTTCCTTTTTTTGTCACAATTAGATTATGGTGACATAGTTTATAGATTTCTTTGTCCTACTGCCTTAGCCAAAGTCAATCCGCTTTACCATGCCGCTCTGAGATTTATCTCCAACTCACCATTTAGGACGCATGTACACTTTACTCACTAATTGGTTGGACTTCACTGGCTACACGCAGATTGCAGCACTGGTATGTTTTCATATATAAAGGCTGTTCTTGGTAAACTTCCATGGTACATCAGTTGCAAGCTTGAAATAATTCAAAACTCCCTCAGATCCAGTACCTGGGTGTGCTTTAAATACCGCCTGTGCGGACTGAGGCAAGTAAAAGAAGCCTATTTTCGATCCTTGGTCGTGGAATGACCTCCAGACAGACACGTCTCAAATGGGCCTCTCCGATCTCTTTGTATTGCTTCAAACTAAAGATATCTGAAATCCTTGCCACCTGCTGCTCCTGCTTTGATGTGTAGCACTTTTCCACAGGTTGATTGTTATTGTTTTATTGTGCTTGTATTTTATTAAGCCGAATTACATTTTTCATAAAAAAAATTCGGTTGTATGATAGTCTACTGTATATGTATTGTGCTTTGTTATGTATGTATGGTCATAATTCATGCTTGCCTTCTTGGCCAATCACCTCGGTCTCAATGGATTTTTATTTCTGGTTAAATAAAAGGTTTGATTAGGCCAGATCACATTTAAGGCTTTGGTTGACTGTGGCCAATTACAGAATTTGTATCACAATGTGTGACTTTCACTTCCTTACAGTCGACGGGAGAACATTGGCCGGGTTTCAGCTGTCCTGACTGTGGTGGGGAGTTTGTTCCACCATTGTGGAGCGAGGACCGAGAATAGCCTGCTACGCTTTGATGATCCACCAGGAGCTCGGGTAGGAGTGGATCTGAGGCAGCCAGAAGTTGTAGACTAGCGTAGATGTCTTGAGGGTGTGTAGTTAGTTAGAGAACATTGATTGATTGTATATGTGGACCGGCCAGAAGTTTATTATGAGTGTCAAGCAGTGCGTTGTTATATATTCTGTGTGTGTGTAAATGACAAACAGTCCGTGCTGTGTTGGATACATAACTAGGTGGCTAGTCTGTTACAGTGTACATACCCCCTCTACCTATTAGCCTAGCTGCTGAGTAAGACCTGTTATAATATGACTTTATTTACACAAGCAGAAACATCCTTGTTTCCACATCTGGGTTTTGAAGAGCTTTTCAGAGCCATACAGATGCAGTTGACTGTATTCTAATGAGCATGTGTCTGTGTGAAACACCACAACTTGTTAGTAGGAGGAGTGGGGCCAGCTCAGTACAAACACAACATATGATGTACATGAACCAGATCCACGTAGGATGTAGTAACTATTAACACCACCAAATACAACACGGGGGGTCAAAATTACTTCTGGCTGTTACTTATTAGTGGCTTTAAAGGTCCAGTCCTAAATCCAAATGTAAACACCCCACAACTGAGAGGAAAGAGGTGGTAGTGGTCAAGTCAGGTTTATTTATAAAGCACATGTCATGCAGAGAAAAGTCATATAATAAATAAAAAGATTAAAGAAAATAAGAAATACATACGTTATAATGCTTCGGAAAATACATTGTCTACGTTAACTCATTGACTGCCACACTGTTTTTCCATATTTACTCCCTGGCGCCAGCGTTATTGACCATTTTCACGATGTTTGCGGACCCATCGTATATTCTATATTATAGCTATGGAGAAAATAGTATGGCTCATTTGACAGGCACTATTTATACTCCAACAGGGATGAAACAGTTTATTTCTACATACATTCGTTTTTACGCTATACCGTGCAAAAAATCGTCCCGCTTCACAATAATCCAGGCTGGTTTTCTAGATTGTGAGATATAGAGTGTTTTGTGCGCATATGCGCAAATCTCGCGGCTGCTCGCCTGAAACCTATATTATTGCAAGGTCAAAGGTAAACACGACCATAATGTTTCTTCACAAAGCCATGGGGGGGTGGGGTCATTTTACGATGCTGCGATCATTACAAAAGCATGTTTTATGATGGGGTTCGGTAAAATAGACGTTACCTTTGTCAGCAGGTACTCCATTCTCGCAAGTGTCTTGGATAAGAACAGGATCAATAATACATATAACGTTAGGTGGCCCTCATCCGTTGTCTTCTTCTATAGTCTGCTCGGGCCAGACTATACCACGGAGCTGAATAGGTTTCCTCATTGGCCGGTTTGACTATAGTATTTTTATGATTTACCAGAAGTGCTGAGTCCAACATAGTCTGGTGAAAACGCACCTTATCATCCATAATCATCATCCATATCATCCATTTTGTCTTCTTCTTCATAATATCCAATAGTTCGCTCTAGGCGATTGCCACTGTCGAACGTTAGATGGCTGTAGTTTGCTCACTGCTGCTCACTCCCTAGTGCTTTGGTTGCTCTCACTGTGGCGTGGGGCAACCCCACACTAAACTGGCCCATGCAGTTCATAAGTTCCGACATTCGGACAAGTGACCACATCCGGTTTGGCCTGGTCCTGAACGGACCAGTCACCTATGATGGTGAAAATGATTGACCGCCTTTGTAGCCAATGACATTCTGGAGCCAACGGGATCCCACGCGAGGGCTGATTGCAACGACAAAGACAAAGAAGAAGACCAACAATTTCTTTGTTTTGACTCGTGCATCGGAATAAATGGCAGCGGACAGCCATTTTGGATAATCATGCCGAATTATTGCCGGTACACACATTAGAAAAACATGTGTAAAACACACATTTTCCGTGGGATTGTTATCAACTTTGGACCTGTACTAGAGAATACTTCAGGCTATGGAATCGTTATGTTTTACAGCTCCTACCTCTCAGCTAGTACTCAAAAACAGGCATCTGGCAACAAGTAAACAATGTGACAACAACAACAAAACTTTTATTTCAGTGTGTTCAAACCTCTGTAAAATTTCATTAGCACTCAGAGTGATTCTTCCTGTTGTGGAAGAAAGTTCAGAATGTCACCTTTTAACACTTTCTGCACCAATCACGTAATATTACATGTTTGCTCGCCAGCAGTTGAGCGCCAAACACATAAAATTACGTTTTTAGATCCTTTTATCTTTTTCCTCTTATCCCTGTTCTAAATCATCATCCGGGTCATTCTAGCCATCCCTGGGTCGTTTGTATATGTTTGAATGCCGATCGAATATCACCAGGTGGAAGTATCGTCTGTGTCTGAACTGGAATTGCACTGGCGTGGATACACGTCTTCCCTTATTTTTTTTTGGTAGGGGCTCCTCCTCCTGCTTGAACAGAGATTCACATTGATCGCCTTGAAATTCCGTTGCCTAAGTGTATTTTACCATCGAAACATGTATAGACATATACACTGATAATCACGATGGCGATGCGATCACTTGGGATTATTCTTTTTGGAATACCTTCTGGCTAAGGTAAGGTATATTCTTTTTTTTTTTAAATATATTTTTATTTCATTTTTTGGAAGAAAAGGCAGGATATATAATGCACATACAATGCACATACAATGCACATAAAAACATACATTTAAATGTTTTGCCAATTACTTGCATTGGCTTGCCCCTTGCCTCATTTAAAATAAAAAACTCCTACCCCCTAACCCCTGCACCAACCACCGTTGACAAAAAATAAATAAAATAATAATAATAATAATAATAGTAACCCCCCCCCAACCCACCCCGTCATAGGCCTGAGAAGAAAATTAATTGAACAAAAATTTCAACAAAGACCGAAAAACTAAAAAAAGAACTAAAAGGAAGTAAGGTAAGGTATATTCTATGACTATTTTACCGAACCTGAAACGTGTTTTTCTATCGATCACAGTTATGTGTTTTACCGGACGTAAAACATGCTCGGCAAACACGATCACAGTTTTGAGTCAAAACGACCACCCCCCCCCTTGATGATTTTGTGAAGGCATATGTACAAGTTATATACCTTTGATTTGGGAGTATTTGGGGGTTCAGGGAATCAACCAGAACGATTCGGGTTTATTGCACATAACACGTTTTATCTCGCAATCTATGAAAAAAGACTGGATTATCTTGGAAATGTGCGATGTTTAGTGTGTAATAAACTACAAACTACAGTGTGTAGAAGCAAACTATTTCTTCCATGTTGCACTACAAGTAGTGTCTGTCAAATGAGCCACACCATTGTCTCCACAGCTATAATACAGAACACACACAGCTTCGCAAACATAGTGAAACACCACAGAAATGACTATTTTAAGCTGGCCATCTAGTGGTAGAGATGGATAGAACGGCTGTCGCAGAAAGTGTTAAAACCAGACTCATGCATTGCTATACGTGGTTGCAGAATACAACGCAAATTACTTTGGCTATGCAATCGTCAGGCGTGTTATGCAAAACTAGCCCAATTTTTTGCCCGATGTATAAGAGGTTCATTAAATCACAATGCTTATGAAAAGCCAGTCAACATTAAACTTTATCTTTACAACATAAAATAAAAAACAATATAAAGGCATAGCTAATATACAAATTTGTGATTTTAGCTGACGTTGAAAAGCAGATGAACATAAATGTTTAAAAAAGAAAAATATTTAAAGCCAGGGTTGGGGCAGATCTAAGATCCTCCGGGAGTTTATTCCAGCCATGTGTAATAGTAACAGAATGCAGATTCACTGTGTTTAGTTCTGACCCTAGGGACAGTTAGCAAACCAGACCCTGATGACCGTAGGAGTCTAGAGGATTCATAGTGTGGAAGCAGATCAGAGATGTATTTTGGCCCTAGGTCATTAAGTGATTTATAGACGAGTAACAGTATTTTGAAGTCTATTTTATAACACACTGGTAGCCAATGCAGAGACCTGAGAACTGGTGTAATATGTTCATCTTTCTCAGTCTTTGATCATTCTAGCAGCAGCATTCTGAACAAGATGCATCTGTTTAAGTGATTTTCTCGCCTGCATGGCTGGCTGGTTAAGGTCTGATAAAAGACCACTTCAATACTGCCCTGCAGAAGCTAACTGCAGTAACTACATTTTTATTAAAAAATTTAGTTATAAGTGACATAATATTTCTCAAAATCTGTTTTATCTTGTAACAAAGTTTCAGAGTTCAATCTTGCTCTGTTTTAGAGAACAGGGGTATAAATAACTAACGTTAGGTTATGACTATAACCAAGTTCTGTTAATTAGGGGTGACGCTTGGCATCACTACTGCACTCGCTCGCGTACGTGCACGCGCACTGAATAAATTCCACAAATGTACCTTTAATACCAGTATTAGTCTGACCACACCCCTCATCAGCTTACCTTCATAAGCAGGTGTGTGGTCACCTGCTCTCCTCCTTCCCAAGCTTTCACCACAAGGTGAGGTCAAGGGCTGCAGCGGCCGTCTGATGCCAAGCGTCACCCCTAATTAACAGAACTTGGTTATAGTCATAACCTAACGTTCTGTTTCATTAGGGGCTCTGCTTGGCATCACTACTGCACAAAGGGAGGCCAAGCGGAGCCGCTGGCTGACAAATACACCCCGCTGACAGCCCCCCAAAACCATCAGAACAGGGAGGGCCGAGCCCCCCCGACCCCCCCTAATGGAGGGTATCCCCCCTATTAGAGGCTTCACGGGAAGGCGACGGACCCGATCGTGCGAAGAGGCACTCAAGCAACTCAACGCACAGGGTGAGCAGACTGTGGCTTGACCCCACGACTACACACACGCACAACCCGCATGCCACCCGGGAACGAACGGAGGAACAACCTCGTTACTGCCCCCAGAATCACGGGGTCAAGGGCAAACCCAACACCGTGGCAAGGCCGTAGCAGCGGAGCGCGAAGGAAGACCCAGACCCACCAAAAGGACTGGACTCCCTGGAATGGGGGCCCGGAAAAGTCCATGATGCCAGCATCAAGACCCCACCAGGTGGGCACGTAGTGCCCTGCCCCCCACATCGCCAGCGTATTCGGACAAAGGCCCCTCAGTTACTGCACCTGGTATTCCCAGGTGGAATCCCATCCAAGTACTAACCAGGCCAGAACCTGCTTAGCTTCCGAGATCGGACGAGATCGGGCGAGTTCAGGTTGGTATGGCCGTAAGCCGAGCGGGCCCTGTCCCCCCAATAGTACACCGCCTGGCACACTGACCCTGCAGAACAGGCAGTCAGCATGGCCGTAAGCACACAAAAAAGGTTAACCAACGGAAGCAGGCAGCGCACCGGGGAAAAACCAGGCAACAGGCTGTTAACCCTAGCCTGGAGACTGCGGACGAGACAGGCGCCAGAGGGGACAGCTGAACACAGCCGCCCCGGCGGAAGGAGCGTAAGCTGGCGGTGTTGCATGACCAAGCCTCCATTTAAAACCCCCACCCAGAGGGGTCGAGGCAGAGAAGGCTGACACGATTGGCAGACGTCATGAACGTGCAGGGGCACCCTCAACCGGTGAACCCGGGAGTTGACACTGCTCCAACACACCAGGGAATCAACCACCTCGGTGTTACCCAATGCGGTGGTTGTTCCTATAACCCCTCAAGAAAAAACTCCAAAACACACCTGCGGGTATACACCGGCTATACCGCAGTACAAGTGTTTCAGTTTTCAAAAAAGGGTTAACCCAGGCCTACGGGTCGCAAACATCACTTCGGACCGGGCCTGGCGGTACGGGAAGCACAGGGTCACCAGAGGAGGTCAAAAAACCACCCCCACAGGCCCCTCTTAGCGATGCGTGAGAGAGGAGCGAAAAATAATGGAGAACCAGCCCCTAAGCACACCGTACTTGGTTTTCCCAGGCGGTCTCCCAACCAAGTACTAACCAGGACTAACCTGTGTAGCGGCCGAGATCCGACGAGATCGAGCGTGTACAGAATGGCATGGCTGTAAGCCATTACGACAGTGCTGAGTAAAAACATACCCAACCAGGGTCTCCATAGCGCTTAACCCTGTGACACCCAGACCGACCTGGCATTTTTCCCCATGAAAAAAAAAACCCAAGTCCCTCAGGGTACCAGAACAGCAGATCTGCATCCCCGGCGGACAACGGGTTCAACTGATCTGGACCAGCGTGACCAGAACCAGTCCCGTGCCCTAACCACGCCGACATGCCTACTCCAGGAGAAGGGCAGATATGCGTGTCGATCTTAACATGAAAAGAAGGCGCCACCCAGACGTTCGGGCGAACCGCGCCTGGTGGCCCACCCCAAGGGCGTGAGACCCCTCTACATATGTTCAGATCCATTCCGTCATCATCCCCCAGACATGAACGAGAATCCGTCGAAAAACCAACCCAGGTCGTGGGATTTGGTCGTCGGAAGAGGAAAAACCCCCATCTCAGTTGCTTTATAAAAACGCTGTTTCAACCACAAGCAACCAAGGCGTGCCAGTCAATCGCCTGTTTACAGCGAGCTAGCACTATACGTGCGTCGGGACACACCCCCATCAATGAACAGGCTATTTAGACCTGTCATTGAATCCCCAAGGCGCCCAGGGGAACGACAAGAGGGGTGTGACACTCCCTAACTCCAACACTTCTGGAATAGAAAAGAAGGAAGCATCAACAGTATGTATCCCAGTCTACACAGCCGGGGTAAAATTTTTTCACATTTTTACATCCCACCACCCTCCCATAGGAAGGAGACGGGGATCCCCAGAGAGACTTCCCACGCGAGCTGTACAGATTGAAAAGAATATATTGCACCTTGAGCCATGTAAAAAATTGGTTTTAGGGCTCTCCGGGGAAGAGGCACTGAACCCATACACACTCAATAAACGAATTGAATCGAATACATATACAATAGAATAGGACCCTTCTAGAGGGTCCACTCACTTTGACAATCTGAGGAGGAAGGCTCTGTACTCTGATGGAGGCTCCCTCACATGGAAGAAGGAGTCCGAACTCACAGAAGGCCCGAATAGGCGCTTGGTGAGGAGGAGCCCTGACTACCCCCCTGAAAACAGATCCATCACATGGACCTGAACAGCACACGGAAGTCCTACCAACAGAGACGCGCACGGTGACGTACTCTATGGCGGGGGAATTCCTGCGGTGCACACGCCCAATATACCAGGCCGTGGGACCAGGAAACTCCCCCCCCCCCCCCCCCCGTAACGTGCCGAACCGCCACGTGACGGGAACCTTGAAGGACAGGGGGTGTACCCCTGACCGACAGAAACAAGGGGGAGAGGAAAGGTTACCAGTTCACCCCTTTACGACCCCACACCCATGATACGATGTAATGACAAAAAGAGAATATGACACAGTCATAGTCAGCTCTATGAAGCGTTTGACAGCTCCACACAGCGCATGAGCTAACCTGCTATCTGATTTTTACTAAGGAAAAACACAGAATAGAGAGGGCTCTAAGAGCCCCGGTCCAACATACACATGTGCTTCTGTGGCCAGTACAACCCAGTTGTAGGTCACATGACACACACAACCCATCATCACCTACAAAAAATGGCAAAAAACACTCAACAGAGGAAAGCCGTTTTTCCACAATGAGAGAATACATCATTCTCGATTAGTATCGGCCACAGGCCTTGCTAAGCACACATGACAGCGACCAAACCATTTTCTCTCTTAGGAAAATAAAGTTTCTCCAGCTGATTTAGCACAACCTCAGCAATCAAGCTAAGAGTTACATCTCATCCCTACCACACAAAAAGACACAATTAGTGCACAAACATGTCTGATAGGAGGATGAAAAAGTCCCCAGGGAACCGGGGGGAAAACACAATCCTCCTATTTTACCCTCAATACGGCCAGTTAAAACAGGAAAACCTGTTAATATGTGAACACACTGTTCATTGTCATCACAGTCTGAGAAAAGAACATTCTTTTACTCACTTGTCACCAAGCATAGCTTCATAGGTTAGTTACCTTAGTTGTGAGTACACGGTACATATAAACACCATGATGTTTCTCACACAACAACCAGATCATTACATCCCGATTTGCACGGAGAAGCTAACTGCCAGTGACAAAAACAGCTCACACATAACCCGCAACGTATCCTAAATGCATTGCAGCAACACACGTTTTGGGAAAAACATCGTTATTCACAATACATTTAGAAAAGTAAAACCAGAAGACGTGTTATGAGGTCTGGTCAACCCCGTTCCTACCCGGAACGCAGATCAGCGAAGTGCAGTCACAGACACCGTAGGAACACAGCCGCTCCTGTGTTGTCCGAACTGGGCAGCGTCACCGCTCCAACCCGCACTACAGTCCTCTGTTGATGCAACCTTGCCGTCCTGGCTCAGGGCAGGGTCGACGAAACATCCCCTGTCAAGGATGACGTCGTAGTCAAGAGTGTAAAACATGTTAAAATCAAAGCACGTTCAACAGAATAGCATCAAGCTAACGGCCGCTCCAACCGTTCGGGTGCTACTGCTTCTGCTCGCGAGACGCCGAGCTAACGACGCACGCGATCAGAAGCGAGCTCAAGGCGGCGCGCGAGAAGCTAAGCTACCCCGCGCCAGGCCATGGCCTATAGCAGCAAGCTAACGTTACCTAGCGATCACGACATGCTAGCCCCGCAGCTAACAGCTGACTGGCTAACAGTAGGCCCAACCTGAGCGATCCCAGCAGGCTAACGCAGCAGTTAACAGCTGACTGGCTAACCGTAAGCTAAGCAGCTATCAACTGAACCTGTAACAATGACATAACACTCACCCAGACAGGCCGCCGTTCTGAACCTCTCCTCACTTTTTAAGAGAAAAGAGAAAACAAGATGTCAACACCGCTTCACAACGGTGATTTTACCAACACCCGACGGAATCAGCACAATACCAACTGGCCTGTGTAGCTGACTTTGAACATGAATCTGCCGCTATCGCACATTCATGCACATATCCCCTCGTGAAGGAATACTCTCATTTGGATATGAAAGATGGGGCCTTAACACGGTGACAGAGAGAATCCACTCGTCCAAAACACACAGGGATCACCAGTGTTAATGGTCGCGGCCCACTAGTTAAACTATAATGGTCTTCAGACCAAGGCCTTCTGTCGCCTAGGTGGCTGAACAAAGGACCCTAGCCTGGGGCCGGTTTCCATAAACATTGTCAAGTAGCCCCCATAGCACTAACAGACAAGTGGAGCCTGCCAGCAAAACACTACTCACCCAACCTGGAATGCACCGCTTCTCACAACAGCGGCATGTCCGACAGTTCAGCTGTGGCCTGACAGGTTTCACCCCAACAAACACAGCAAGGAACTGCAGTTGAGAAGCATGCAGCGGCGTGCTCCCAATACGAAAACCGGTGGAGGATTTTTAGAACGATCAACATCTTCCAGACACTCCAGTACGAAGACAATATCGCCGTATTTTCTCGAAAATAGTGAGAGAGAAAATAAAGATATGATGTCAACGTATCTCCTTCCTTGTAAACAAAATTTTTCTCCACTAACAACACGTCAAGTGGGGTACTACCGAGGCACTTTCTTGTGGTGAAAGCGAGAAGGAGGAGAGCAGGTGACCACACACCTGCTTATGAAGGTAAGCTGATGAGGGGTGTGGTCAGACTAATACTGGTATTAAAGGTACATTTGTGGAATTTATTCAGTGCGCGTGCACGTACGCGAGCGAGTGCAGTAGTGATGCCAAGCAGAGCCCCTAATGAAACAGAACTACTAAATCACTGGACAGTCAAATAACTCAGTTTCACTGTTTGCGTAGTTACTAGGGGTGGGACAATACATCGATCCAGATCGATATATCGATCTAATATCAATAATCAAATAGGATCGACGCAACGTAAAAAGATCGATTCATATTGCGATACTCTTATTTTGAAAATCCCCGCGAGTCATATCCGCCGGCGCCCAGTATTGTGAAACTCCGTGTACACATTACAGCAGTGTTTGCGTCTGCTGTAAAGCACTACAGAGCGTCTATTTTGCGAGCAGATATAAGTCTGTGCAGTTTTTTCCCCGCAACGGGTCAAATGCATATAACAGGCGTTGCATCGTCGCCATTCCTTTATGCCAACGTCGCGTTAAATATCTAAATGAACGTCGCGTTGGCTGCTTAAAAGCTAAGCAGCTAACCGTGAGAGAGAACAGGAGAGTGAAGAGGGGACTTGGAAGGAGGAGGGGTGGGGGCTGTGGGGGACTGTGTGTGTGTGTGTGTGTGTGTGTGTGTGTCTGTGTGTGTGTTAAAGCTCAATATATAAAAACAAAAGTGAACAGGAGGTCTATTTGTATTAAAAACAATAGATTGTTTTTCATTTAAATGTCTGGAAGAGCTCAAAAATAAATACATCAATTGATATTTCCGTAGCCTTTTTTTAGTTGATCTAAATGTGACTGATTGTGTTAAATGGGCACATAATATCGCCTCATATCGATCGCAGGCACCTGAATTGAATCGTATCGTATCGTGGCAGACTTTGTGATATCGGCAAATATCGTATCGTTGTCCAAAGAATCGATATCGTATCGTATCGTGATGAAACTGATGATTCCCACCCCTAGTAGTTACTGTGGTTAGCTTCTGCAGGGCAGAATAGTAACCTACTGGAAACAAAGGAAACATTCTTGCTATGTTTTAAGATGAGAGGAAGCCAATTTTGTTATAGACTTGATGTGAGTATGTGAGTGTTAAAATGTAGATCTGAGTCGATAATAACACCAATATTTCTGACCTGGGTTTTGGGCTTCAGATTTAGGGACTCAAAATGTGCAGCAGCTTGTCTTTGTTTAGTTGTAGGACATTTTGGCACATCCAGTCATTTATTAACAAACTTTCTGGAGAGAGCATGGCCCTAAAGGCTAATTTCTAAAGTAAAAAAAAAAAAATTGCTAGACTTTCCTTTTTCATAGACAGAAGGGCCTTGGCAACTTTGGCAAATGCGCTGATTCAATGTAATTTGGATTATGCCTGCTCCTCCTGGTTCACAGCCATCACCATGAAACTTAAAAACAGGTTACAGACTTCCCAAAACAAACTAGTAAGGGTGATCCTGAGTCTACACCCCAGAACCCACCTCCTTCCCTCTCACTTCCTCGGCGGCTCAGAGTGGAGGAGAGGGTCTCTCAAATGAAACTTTGTATGGTACACAGGATCTTTAAACGGGAGGCTCCATGCTACCTCACTGACTATTTTTGTAATAGTCGTACACGTACACGGCTACTCCACCAGAGGAAGCTCCACCATCGTACCATTCAAATTTCAATCTTTAAATTGCAAATGTACCTTTTTATATTGTGCAGCAATTTTATGGAATATACTACCTGAAAGTATAAAGCTACTTGCTTCCAGGTTTACCTTCAAGACCTCCTTAAAAAATGGCTGCAAAATGGTTCTTAATCCTCGGTTTGTTTTTTATCTGTCCCCTGTATTGTTTTAAATATTGGAACCCCTGTAGGCCGGGTCATTGTTATTTGATGAGGTCTCTATTGATGTGAAGTATTGTTTTTGTTTTTTATATACTTGTTTTATGTTCCCCGCACACACACACGCTCACATGCACACTTACATTCATTTCACTTCACAAGGACCACAATGGAAACAAGCTCTACAGCTTTATTGTGTTGTTATCCTTTTGATCAATATTCTTTGTATTGCATTGCACAATCCTTGTGTAGACACGTGAATATGTCCAACCGTAATTCAATGTGTCTAACTGTTTTCGTGATAACGCTGGGTAACTGGATGACCCGTTCTGATTCTATATACTTTAATATTGACATTCAGTAGTGGGGCATGGCGCTGGACTGTCGCCAGGGGGAGCTGGTGCGACGTTGGGCTGGTGACAACAGGTGAGGAAGAGGCTGGCTGAAGGAGGAGCTCATACAGCGAGACGACCTCTTCGTCGTTTTTCCATTGAAGCAAGCAGACGTGTGGACCAAGAGCTCCTGATAATAAAGACACGCGAAATACAAGTCCTGCCACGGGTGGGATAGTAATGTTGTATGCAAAAGTTTAGCTTCCCAGTATAGTGCTTAGGGTACGTTTGAACCAAGAAGAAGACGTTCAACTGCCGGACTGTACTGTGGATATTCCACGCGCTGCGTTTAGGAATGTATAGGCGAAAGACTAGGGGGTCGCACTGACCACAGCTTAGCTTCAAGTATAGGCCTGTTAGCCCAGTTAGCTCACGCGTCGCTCCACCGTCTCCCAGCTCCGCAGCGGACACCGCAGCAGACGTCGCTGGACCGCACCCGCCTCCAGCATTCTCATAGCCGACCGCCAGTCCAGCTATTCGCCTGCCTAACGTCAGCCCAGCCAGCCCCCTTGCTATCACAGGTGACAACCACGGGACCGTTCGACGGCCACCTCGCGTCACAGACATTCGTTGCGGGAGCAGGCCAGCACTCGGTTGGTACACTCACACCAGGTACTGTTAGCGCTCCACGTGCTCTGGAACATTATCGGCGAACATTCTCCTTTTCGAGAGCATGCCCTCTAAGGGCGAAGAGAATAAATACTTTGAGCTGGCACGTGCAGCAGTGACTAGGGGCGCCCCAACGTTTGTTGTTTTGGGTAATGCCGGCTTAGATAGGCTTTTTGTTTCAACTGTGGGCCCACTTAATTTTCTGGTTACATGTGTTGTGTGATTAAGTTGTGCAGACAGCACTAAGGTATATTGATAATTTTTCCCATTGAATAGCTCGCGGAGCTCGCCATTACCCTCCCTCTCCCTACGGGTGAATGAAAAGAATATTAACCCTTACGGGGACCTGTTTCATTACCGTGGAGTGTAAGATCCAAGTGCCATGCATTGTGCCGTGTATTGAATGCATGCCTGCTTTATCTAAAAGAAGAGACGTAGAAATGGGATCATTGTGTGTGTGTCAATTACTGTGAATGTGTATTACTGCTTAACCCCTTCTTCCCTACGGTCTATGTGCAATTGGGGCAGGTGCTCTGTACAGGTCTTCACCAGTCAACAAGGAAAGGTACTGCTTTGGGGATAAATTATATTATTTACCATCACTGCCACCGGGTGTGAGAGGGTATGGGACGTATTAAGGGAAGTGCGGGTGTTTGAGGAAATATTACGGTCGCCCGGGAGGGCAAGAAGGACCAGCGTAGAACCCCTAGGTTAGTAAACCCTAGGCCCCATCCATCCCTCTGCTAAATCCCAATTCTAATACTCTTACACTACAGTCGGGGGCTCAGCCGGACCCAGATCTGCTGTGCTCCCACTACCTGGTGACAGTTCATATCCACTCTCATAAAGTAGGGATAATCCACCCTTCTACACTTGTTTTATTGCTTCAATAAAGACATCAATCAATCAGGTACATAGTAGTAAAAAGACAGTAAGATGGTGATGATTTATTAAAAATTGTATTATTATTTTTCTTATTTCAGATATGGTTTGAAGAAGTGTTTTTAGTCGAGGGCAGGACTGTGGTGGGAAATTTGTTCCACCATCGTGGAGCAAGAAAATATAATAGCCTGCTTTGCTTGATGACCCCCCTGGAGCTCGGATAGGGGGGTGGGTCTGAGGCGGCCAGAAGATGCAGAGCAGAGGGGTCTTGAGGGTGTGTAGTTGAACACATTCCTCCTAGCCAAGCTCATTTGACCTACATGTATTCTAATCCATGTGTTTGACTAATAAATCTATATTGATCGTGACAATCTGTCCACCAGCATAATTGATGAATCCGGGTCCACCACAACCAGGGACAACGTGGCCTTACACCTGGAAGGCCAACCGCCTGCCAAGCACAAACACCAATTAGGAAGCAATTAGTAGTGGCTGTCTGTCTGGGCTTAGTGACCCAACACACGCTCCCTGCTTGACCTAGAGGTCATTAGGTTATTCCTAAAAAGGCCTCACTGTGTGTGTGTGTGTGTGTGTGTTGAGGTGGAGCAGATGGAGAGGCTGAGACAGCATTATGTTGTTGTCTCAGACACACACACACACACACACACACACACACACACACACACACACACACACACACACACACACACACACACACACACACACACACACACACACACACACACACACACACACACACACACACACACACACACACACACACACACACACACACACACACACACAAGACTAGGGCTGTCAGAATTAATTTCAACATTTAAATTTGTCAGTCGAATGTAAATAAATCAATACATCAATCAATAAATGTATATAAACATTATTGATATGAGGTTAACTGAACACACATCATTGGTTCTTTGTGATTTGGGAAAGATTTCCCTGTAATAAAAGTCATGAATGGGTGTTACAAAGCACAGCCCAATGGTTATTGATCGTTTCCTATTGGTACGACTCATAATAGCAAGTATTAGGCTGGCTGGCTGACTAGCTAGTTGACTGACTGGCAGACCAGAGCAAAATCATGAGCAGTGCTGCACAGACTGGTGAAAACAACATAATGTGTACAATACCAGACCACATCATCAAAATACCAACTTTGTTTGGTCTCTTTGTGAGAAAGTTTGTTCTAATTCAAATGGTTTTCATTCTTACTGAACATGTTATTCAACCATCTGATGCTCCATGTTTCCTCACTGCATTATCTTCTATTAGTCACATGGTGTCAGAGACAACAGGGTGACCTGCTCTTCTATTAATCTCTGCTGTTTTCACACAGAAACACTGAGCTTTCAATCCAACACTAGTAAACATTCTCTCTCTCTCTCTCTCTCTCTCTCTCTCTCTCTCTCTCTCTCTCTCTCTCTCTCTCTCTCTCTCTCTCTCTCTCTCTCTCTCTCTCTCTCTCTCTCTCTCTCTCTCTCTCTCTCTCTCTCTCTCTCTCTCTCTCTCTCTCTCTCTCTCTCTCTCTCTCTCTCTCTCTCTCTCTCTCTCTCTCTCTCTCTCTCTCTCTCTCTCTCTCTCTCTCTCTCTCTCTACCCCTGGCTCTCCCTACTCTATATCTCTCTCTCTACCCCTACTCCCTCACTCTCCCTATTCTATCTCTCTATCTCCCTCTGAGGCAGAGAGGACAATGAGAGAGAGAGAGAGACAGAGAGAGGATAATGAGAGAAACAGAGAGAGAGAATGATGAGATACAAAGAGGACAATGATAGAGAGACAGAGACGATAATGAGAGATAAACATGTTGATAAACAGATGTAGATAAACAGAGCGATAAACAAAGATAATCCGAGAGGTCGATAAACAGAGAGGTTGATAAACAGAGAGGTTGATAAACAGAGAGGTCGATGAACAGAGAGGTCGATACTAGGTACTAGCTCATTATTTCTGGCAGGGGGACTGCCAATGTAAACTAGCCTTTTGGCTACAATTGGGTACATTTACATTCTATTTATAAAATGTTCCTTAACACATTGGACGCCAGACCAGTCGGGTTAACTCGCCATCGCTTGAGCGCCAAACCCGAGAAAAGTCGGGTTTTCAACGTTATTTCTTTTATTCGCTGTATCCATTCATAATTCATCCTGATGTTATCATTGGGAATGGGTCTGTAATGTACTGTGTAGCATATTCCGTTGGTGGCGATCAAAGCATAGAAAAACAACCTCCCCCCTTTTATTAGCTATAACCATACATTTTTCATCCATCCAGCCTGATGTCATCATTGGGAATGGGTCTGAGCTCGCAAAAGGGCAAATACCACCGCCTACGCCTTCCAGCCGGTATTGCACTCTATTAGAAATGGTGTAGTTTCTTTTCAGGGCCGATCTGAGCCGTGCAGGCGGGGTTTAAATACTCCATCAGGATTAGCCTTTACAACGTTACATCTGCTATGCTGCCCCCCCACCCCCTTCATATGCAATGCCGGGCAATGTGGGACGACCTCCATGAGCAGTATTTGGAATGGCGATCAGATAATTGGATTATTTCTTTTGCATTACATCAGAGACCAGGCAAGGACTCTATATATAAAATCTTGCATTGATCTGATATTTCTTTCTACCGCGATCGAAGCTGTGTGTGTGTGTGTGGCTGTTTACCATTGAGTGCAGGAGGTGGGGCGAGCGCCCCGCTACAAGGGCCATTTCATGTATGCATGAGGAAGGATAATAATGATAATCTAGCGTTTATTTCAGGAAGATTCGATAATCAGGCGAAATGTGTGTTTAGTGTATTCCACTAAAGGGCTATTATCGCGTCTTTTCCTGGGATTACTAAGAATCACCAAAACTATACTAATATTCAAAACGGTATCAAACGGAAATGTACAGATGAAAAAACAATCTGTTTTGTGCATGTTGACAGGAAGCAACTCACTGACAATCGACGGGTGTATTAGACCCATAGCTATAATATAAGATATATTTTATGCGCTCGCAAATCTCGCAGTCTCCCCATTGATTAAAGCAATGGCGTACTAGCGCCCTCTGGCGCATTAAGCGATGGCGCAGAATGAGTTAATGTACGTTGTCCCTCTCTAACAACTGAAACTGATAAACAGAGAGGTCGATAAACATACAGGTCGATAAACAGAGACATTTAATTTAATTTCAAACCTTTATTTAAACGCAAAAGGCAAAGTCACGTTGAGTGTACATACAGAGTTAAGCAACAAAAAGGCATATAAAAACACACAGCATATAAAATTATAACAATAAGACAAGTAAGGATAACAATCAATTAAAACATGTACAACTTGATTGACAAAGGTTGGAGATCAAGGTTTTAAACTATGCAACAAAGGGGATAATCTCAAGCTTTAAGGACTGTTTGAGTTAATTCCATGAGCTAGAGGCATCATAGCAAAATGCAGATTTACCCTGTTCAGAGCAAACTCGATGGTCACTAGAACGGGTTCCATAGGTACCAAAATTCCATTCCAATAATGATGTAGTATAAGGAGGTAGCTTACCAATAAGGGCCTTAACACATTGGGTCGCTGTGGGCATATGGCCGTGTGTGCTAGCACTGTAATGAATGGGGGTACATGCCGGTGTTTGCAGTGCTAAAACTATATTAAATATTATAGCTATGGATCTAATAATATAGTCGATTGTAGGGCTGGGCGATATGGCCAAAAACGTTATCGCGATAAAATTATAAAATTATTTTCATATAACTCGATATCGATAATTATCGTCGATATAATGTCAAGTTTAATTAATTTCTTATGCCCGGCGCCGATGGACGGGCTATTAATAGACTTGTTTTGCTGCTGCGAATGTCTCGAGTTGATGTCGTCATCAGTCCGCGCACGTTAGCAGTTAGCCAGAGCAAGCGGTGTATTCCATGACAATGTACTAAATATGACCCTAAAATACTCCGTTCCGCCCCAATACATTGCAACGACGTCCACTGTATACCCCACACTACTATAACCGTGGCCTCAGAATTCACGCCACACACCCACTCGGCACGTAAATTATAAAATAGCGCCGTGCAAGCTAATTATCCTAGCCAGCCTGTTGTTTCCAAGCGGTGTATCAGGGTATCTGCAGGTTTAGCCCAGTCAGATTTAATGCTTTTTAAGACTTTTTAATGCCACTCAGAATTAAATTTAATACCAATTTCACAATAACAAAAATCATGCAACAACACCAATTAGTTTATGTTTAGGGACACATTGGTCCAAAGATGTTTATTAAAACATAACTTGGAAACTTAAAAATCTTGAACTTAAAGGAGTAATTGGATTGGATGAATTTCAACAAAGGGGTGACCAAACATAAATAGCAAATATAACTATACAAAATATACCAGGGGCCAAGCAGCAAGTGCAACAGCCACTGTCAGAACACATAACTATTACCACCCTCCCCAAAAAAGTCACCCAACAAACAAGATTCTTGTACCGGATCTCCTCACTGGTAAACAAGAATACCCTGAAGACTCTGGCAGGAGCACTCATTCAAGGGTACTACGACTATGCTTGCACCTCATGGTACCAAAGCACCTCAAATGCACTAAAAACAAGATTACAAACATCACAAAACAAACTGGTCAGACTACTGCTTAACATCACTCCTAAAACCCACTTTACCCCTGCCCACATTCAAAACCGCTCTTAAAGAGCACCTACGGGAGGCTGCAATTAGAAACTGGGCACTGTAAATGTCCAACCCCCCCCCCCCCCCTCTCCTAATGTACAGTCTCCTCCCCATCATATGTATATATTTTCTGTTAGGATCTCTGGGTAACAGTACTGTATATTTGCATATCGTATATGTCACAATTGTAACACTACAGTACTATATAGTATACCTGTATGTCATGTATGTCCCTATGCCATAAATGTCATGATGTCATGTATGTCGAGTATGTCATAAATGTCATGTCACTATAATTGAAAATGGGGGACCCTGATGTAAACAAGACACACGTCTTTCTCTGGTCTGCATCCCCTTAACAATTGTGTGTATTGAGCCGTACTGTATTGTACCCATTCTGCAATCTGTTAAATAAAGTTTTCATTCATTCATCCAGTTGTTTGGTTTTTGTGGTTTTGGTTGAATGAATGAATACTTTGTTTAACAGATTGCAGAATGGGTACAATACAGTACGGCTCAATACACACAATTGTTAAGGGGATGCAGACCAGAGAAAGACGTTTGTCTTGTTTACATCAGGGTCCCCCATTTTCAATTCATAGTGACATTTATGACACTCAACATACATGACATTTATGGCATAGGGACATACAGGTATATAGTACTGTACAGTTACATTTGTGACATATACGATATGCAAATATACAGTACTGTTACCCATAGATCCTAACATACATGGGAGGATACTTTACATTAGGAGGGGTGGGTGGGAGGAAGAAATACATAGTGGGTGAAGCTCTCATCGAACATAAACACAAACGTGTCCTTGTTTACATCCGTGAATAGATTATTTTCAAGTTAAGACCTCAGCTTCAAGCTTTGGCGTGGAGCCGAATGTTATCCGGACTTCTGTTGGTGCAGATGTTATAGTCCTACCTGAGATGGCACAGCTGGTGTGGAGGCAGGCGGGGCCGAAAATAAATGCGAAATAGTAGTTTGCAGGCGGTTTTTGCAGAGCGCTCAGCATGTGCGACGCGACTGCTCTTTTTTTTTGTTGCAGCGGGGCTTGTAATGGTATTTGACTGGGACCAACCATCGCGCAAACAGTGGATTGTCGAGCCAGTTCTCGTTAAATTGGCACTTTCCCATATTAACGAGTGCAAATGCTAAACTAAACTAAACTAAACTAAACGTAACGTTAGCGTTATCGCTTCGCCTTGCTAACGTTAGCTAGACTCCGTTGCTGAAATGGTTCCCCGGCCAACACATTACACAAGGAGTTGTGTTGGTTCCGCCCCATTCCGGTCTGCGTGATTCTACAACACGGTCAATGAAAAGTCAAACTTTATCTCCCGTTAACCGTTTTCCCCCAGATTTCATAATAAAACATAAGATGACATGGCATTTTATCTTTCCTTTCTATGACATTTTTAAGACCTCTGAAAATGGATTTAAGACATTTTAAGACAAACTAAGGCCTTAATTATTGATAAACAAATTTAAGACCTTTTAAGACTTTTTAAGGATCCGCGGACACCCTGTGTATTCCATGACAATGTACTAAATATGACCCTAAAATACTCCGTTCCGCCCCAATACATTGCAACGACGTCCACTGTATACCCCACACTACTATAACCGTGGCCTCAGAATTCACGCCACACACCCACTCGGCACGTAAATTATAAAATAGCGCTGTGCAAGCTAATTATCCTAGCCAGCCTTGTTTACTACTTGAGTCCTACCTCCGGGTCTCCTTCCGGGTCTCCTTCTGCTGTCGGCCATCTCCTTCACTGATTGGTTGTTAGTGCGTGTGCTCATATCCAAGCTTGGAAAATCGATATATCGAAACTTTGCGACTACGTTTCATGTTTATTTCGAGGAAATAATTTATCGCGATAGTTATCGTTATCGTTTTATTGCCCAGCCCTAGTCGATTGTCATTGAGTTTCTTTCGGTCAAGATGCAAAAAACTGATATTTTTTTCATCAATACATTCCCGTTTTATACCATGGTGAATATGAGTATAGTTTTAGAGTAATTCTGTGTAATCCCAGGAAATGCCACTAAACAGCGTTTTATTGCATTTCACTATAAAGCGTGCCATTCCTCGCTTGGATCAACAATCAATCTGAAATCAACGCTAGATTATGGGTATGATGTTTCCTCATGCATGCATGAAAGGGTGGGGGGGGGGGTTTCTATGCTTTGATCGTCACCAACGGAATACGTTACACAGTACATTAGACACACGATCCGATTGCGGGGAAGGGATTAGTGGATCAACGCAAGATTGATAGCATAAAGTCCTTACCTTGTCTATGATGTACTGCAAAATTAATATTCCAATTATCTGATCGCCATTCCAAGTATTGATGTCGGTCGTGTTGCTAAAATAATCCACCAAAACACATGAACCGGCGGTGCTCGAGTGTCCCCAATCCATGTGTTATAAACGCTTGTCCTGCCCGAGAAGGAAAACCTGGACCGGACTTCTTAGACCGACGTACAGCCCAAGCCAGAGGCTTTCCAATGATGTGCAATACCGGCCGCAAGGCATTAGGCGGCGGTATTTGACGTTTGCGATCTCAGACCCATTCCCAATGATAACATCAGGCTGGATGGATGGATTATGAATGGAAATATCGAATAAAAGAAATAACGATGAAAACCCGACTTTTCTCAGGTTTGGCGCCCAACGTTCGGTGAGTTAACCCGACTTATCTCGGGTCTGGCATCCAATGTGTAAACATTAACAAATGTGTTTGTTGCGCCTCTCCATCAGCGAGGACCAACCGACCTTCTCATAAAGGACACAGTGATGAGTGTCGTATCTATCATTAGTGATGAATCTTAGGGCAGAGTGATATACAGAGTCCAAGGATAAACAGAGAGAAACAAACTTTTCTCTATTAACACATTGGGCGCCAGACCCAGAGATTTCTCGGGTTATCTCGCCAGCGGTTGAGTGCCAAAACCCGAGATTTCTCACGTTTTCATTGTTTTTTCTTTTATAGATTTTTTTATTCTATGCAGTGTCACAGACCTCGGTGTTACCATAGGAAATCATTCTGATATCCCGAGAGTGCAATACCGGCCGCATCCTGCTAGGTGGCAGTATCGCCCACCCTTTGAAACTAGGGGTGGGAATCGCCAGAGACCTCACGATACGATACTATCGCGATACTTGCATCACGATACGATAGTATCGTGATACTAAATATATCGCCATAGTGGGAATATATTGCAAACATTTTTAAATAAAACATTTTTTATCAAATTTTATTTCTTACCTTTTTTCAACTGCAAAGTAAAACTTTGTCAAAATGTTTAATCTAATAAAATAAAGTTCAGTCTGTTCATCTCACTTCAATAATTTGTATTGCAGAACAAGGTATTTTCTCAAGGAGACAGATGTAAACACTGTAATCTGTGTTGCATGTACCTGACAAACTGAACTGTTTGTATTACAGTAATATAGGCAAAACTATAAAATAGGGATAAAGTTGAACTTCAGTTTGAACAGGCTGACTCTAGAGGTATGTGGCAGGGCCTCAGAACGATGACAGATTACAAAGGCACCTCCCTCAAACTGAACAGTGACATCTCCTTAGCAAATTATCTCAATACCTTCTATGCAAGGTTTGAGGCTGTGAATAACAACACCAGCCTACAAACCACTGCAATGGAGGGAGGGGCGCTGCTGATGGAGATTCAGTGTTCAGAATAACAGAACATGAGGTGAGGAGGACCTTTAAGAAAGTGAATATCAGGAAGGCAGCAGGACCGGACGGCATCCCCGGCCGCGTCCTAAAAGTCTGTGCCGACCAACTGGCCCCGGTATTCACTGACATATTTAACCTGTCCTTAGAACAGGCTGTCATCCCCACCTGTCTGAAGAAGTCCACCATCATCCCTGTACCCAAAATATCTACGCCTGCTTGCCTCAACGACTACCACCCTGTAGCTCTAGCCATGAAGTGCTTTGAGAAGCTAGTGAAGGGCTACATCTGTTCCTCCCTCCCCATCAACCTGGACCCCCTGCAATTTGCATATCGCCCCAACAGGTCCACGGAGGACGCCATAGCCCATGTGCTGCACACAGCAGCATCACACCTGGACAAGAGGCAGGGGAACTATGTGAGAATGCTGTTCATCGACTACAGCTCAGCATTCAATACCATAGTCCCCTCCAAACTCATAGCCAATCTCAGGGACCTGGGCTTGAACTATGACCTCTGCCAGTGGGTCTTGGACTTCCTGACGGGTAGACCCCAGGTGGTAAGAGCAGGCAACTGCACCTCCTCATCCATCACGCTCAACATAGAGGCCCCCCAGGGCTGTGTTCTGAGTCCCCTCCTCTACTCCCTGTACACACATGACTGTGTGGCACAGCGGAACAACAACACAATCATCAAATTTGCTGATGACACAGTAGTGGTGGGCCTGATCTCTGCCAACGACGAGAGGGCCTACCTGGAAGAGGTAGAGAATCTGTCACAGTGGTGTCAGGAGAACTGCCTCTCCCTGAACGTCAGCAAAACAAAAGAGATGATTGTGGACTTCAGGAGGTCGGGGGTCAGGGACTACAGCCCCCTCAGCATCGACGGGGCACCGGTTGAGAGAGTGAACAGTTTCAAGTACCTCGGAGTCCACATATCCGAGGACTTGACATGGACCACACACATTGACAGTGTTGTGAAGAAGGCACGGCAACGCCTCTACTTCCTCAGGCGCCTAAGGAAGTTCCAAGTTAGTCGGAAGATCCTTAAGAACTTCTACTCATGCACAATAGAGAGCATCCTGACTGGCAATATCACCTCCTGGTTTGGGAATAGCACCGCACAAGACCGTAGCAGACTACAGAGAGTGGCACGTTCAGCCGAACGCACAATTGGAGGGGGGCTTCCCACTCTCCAGAACATTTACAACAAGCGGTGCATGGGTAAGGCTAAGATAATTATCAAAGACTCCAGCCACCCAAACAACTGCCTCTTTGAACTGCTGCGGTCAGGCAAGCGATACCGGAGTCTCATGGCAAGCACAGAAAGACTCAGAAGAAGCTTCTATCCCCAGGCCATCAGGATGCTCAACGAACAATAACACTATGTAACAACCATCAAATGCACTCACAGCACACACATCCACACGCACACACACTCACTTTAAACAAACAACTCACTGCAGCACCCACTTTACACACTTTAGAGCACCTAAACACACTTTATATTTATTGGTAAAGAATTTGCACTACAACCCATACCTCATTACACCTTACTGTAAATTGTACCTCATCCAATTTCTGCTTTGCACTATATAGTATATTGTATATTAGTATATTGTATGGTAACTCAGTTACTTCTACTCTGCATTGAACATTGTACATATGTACATACTGAACACTTGTGTCCACGTACGTGACTTCTATTTTTACTTGCTATACTTATTTTATTTTATACTTATCTATTTTTGTCTAGCACAGTCTCTGGAGCATAATAGAAAGAAGCATTTTGTATAAAAGTATTCTGTACTTCTGTATGACAATTAATAAAGAAACTTGAACTTGAAACTTGATATTCCAACTTAACTGAATGCACATGTGTGTGTGTGTGTGTGTGTGTGTGTGTGTGTGTGTGTGTGTGTGTGTGTGTGTGTGTGTGTGTGTGTGTGGACTACTGTACTATAACAGTTATTGAAATGAACAATGCAACTTCCTTATACAATAATTTTTTTATGAATAATTAAATATCGATACTTGGCATCCCTGTATCGATACAGTATCACCACGCAAAGTATCGTGATACTACTACGTATCGATTTCCCCCCCACCCCTATTTGAAACCTTATTTCACACTGTGTGTCACATCTAATTTAGTCCGGGCGGAGAATTTAGACCAAGCCAAGTAAATCGCTCCATCCGATCACTTCGAAACGCGTTCAGCACACTTGAGGCATATCTTGTGCCACTTCATGTCAGGGACCCGATCGTCATCAATACTGGAAATCGCGATCAGACAATTGGAATAACCCCGATCAAAGGTAAGGACTATCTGACGTCAATTCCACCTTGATCCTACAATGATTTCATATCGATCCGGCCGATCAACGTATGTAGTATTCAAAACGAATGCAGTTACTGGCGATCAAAGCATCAAAAAATGACCCCCCCCCCCCCCTTTCATGCAATCATGATGAAACATAATACCTATTATATACCTTTGATTTGGAAATGGTAGCATGTCCAGGCGAGCAACGCAAATGCTTTTAGCAAAATTCACATATCGCTCCGTAACACAGTTACCAGGAATTAGCCAGGATCACTCTGAAACTATACAATATTCACCACGGTATAACACGCGAACGTATACATGAACAAATTCATTCTTTTTCACATGTTGAACGAGGGATAGTTACTGTCAAATGAGCCATAGTATTGTCTCCATAGCTATAATATAGAATATAGATATAGCCCTGCAAACACTGCGACGCACAGTGATAATCCCTATCCTTTACAGTGGTGGCACAATGAGTACAAGGATGGCTAAAACGGCTGGCGCTAAAAGTGTTAAGAGAAGAGGAACTTGGGGAGGAGCCACTGTTGGACTAGCTGCCCAGTATGTGTCAGCATGCAGTAGCCTGATGGGCAGTGTTGTTTTGTTTAATTTATTATTATTATAATTATTATTATGTATTTATTTATGTTTTATAAAAAAGAAAAACTAATTAAACTTGTTTCGACATGATCCCCTTTTGTAATATGTTGTAAACTGCTTTGGCAACATTGTTAATTGTTTGACATTCATGCCAATAAAGTACCTTTGAATTTGATAAAAATAGATCTAGATTAACAGAGATAAACAGAGATATAAACAGAGATACACAGAGAGCAAACTGAGATAAACATAGCTATAGAATATTGATTAATAGAGATAAACAGGGAGATAAACATAGATCCAAATTAACAGATATAAACAGAGAGATAAACAGAGCGCTAGACAGAGAGATACACAGAGAGCTCTAAGAGTGCTACCTGCTGTGATGTCAGAGTCTCATGCGATGTGAGTGGCCGACGGGGCTGACCTCCTTTCTGATTGCATCGTGTGAGTGGCTGCTTTTGGCTGCTGATGTCACAATGGGGTCAGCTGGGTATCAGTGCAATCACAGCACTGCCTGATCCCTGTCAGAACCCCTGCTAGCTAACCAGCTAACCAGCTATCCTCCCAGCCAGCCAGCTAACCAGCTATCTCTCCTCCCAGCCAGCTAACCTCCCAGCCAGCTAACCAGCCAACCAATTATCCTCCCAGCCATCTAACCAGCCAGCCGGCCATACAACTAGCCTCCCAGCCAGCTAACGTCCCAGCCAGATAACCGGCCAACCAGCCAGCCAACTATCCACACAGCCAGCTAACATCCTGGCCAGCTAACCAGCCAACCAACTATCCCCCCAACCAGCTAACCAGCCAGGTAACCAACCAGCTAGCTGCCCAAACAGCCAGCTAACTAGCCAGCCAGCTATCCTCCCAGCCAGCTAGTTTTCCAGTCAAGCATACACAACCCAGTCAACAAGCCAGCTAGCCAGTCAGCCAGAAAACCAGCTAAGTAGCTATCCACCCAGCATAAGTACACCAGCCAGTCAAACAGCCAGTCAACTAGCCAGTAGCCAGTCAACCAGCCAGTAAGCTATCCAGTTATCTCCCTAGCCACCTCCCAATGAATAAACAAACCAGCTGACTCACAGCCAGTCAGGCAGAAATAAATAAGAAACATAACCTGTCTGCTAGTCAAGCAGCTAATCATCCAGTCAGTCAGTCAGTCAGTCAACCGTCCAGCCAGTGTTCCCAGCCCAGCTCAGCCCTGTCCTGCTCTGCCCTCATCTGTCACCCTGTCTGGCCTGGCTCTAAACATAGCAACAGCATATGGCCTCTTTTACCAGCAGAACAACAGGCACACTGCAAAACATGCCAAGCTTCCTGCCCTGGATTCAAGTATCTCACAACACTGCTTTCAAAACATGTCACTTGTTTCAGAGTAAATACCCATGACACAAGAAAAACAAGCACACATTTCCAATAGCTGCTCCTCCTCTCCCCTGCTCCTCCTCTCCCCTGATTATCCTCTCTCCTGCTCCTCCTCTCCTCTCCCCTGCTCCTCCGCTCCCCTGATTCTCCTCTCCCCTGCTCCTCCTCTCTCCTGCTTCTCCTCTCCTCTCTCCTGCTTCTCCTCTCCCCTGCTCCTCCTCTCCTCTCCCCTGCTCCTCCTCTCCAATGATTCTCCTCTCCTGCTCCTCCTCTCCTCCTCCTCTCCCCTGCTTCTCCTCTCCCCTGCTCCTCCTCTCCTCTGCTCCTCCTCTCCCCTGCTCCTCCTCTCCTCTCCCCTGCTCCTCCTCTCCCCTGCTCCTCCTCTCCTCTGCTCCTCCTCTCCCCTGCTCCTCCTCTCCCCTGCTTCTCCTCTCATGCTCCTCCTCTCCCCTGCTCCTCCTCTCCTGCTCCTCCTCTCCCCTGCTCCTCCTCTCCTGCTCCTCTCCCCTGCTCCTCCTCCCCTGCTCCTCCTCCCCTGCTCCTCCTCTCCCCTGCTCCTCCTCTCCTGCTCCTCCTCTCCCCTGCTCCTCCTCTCCTGCTCCTCTCCCCTGCTCCTCCTCCCCTGCTCCTCCTCCCCTGCTTCTCCTCTCCCCTGCTTCTCTCCCCTGCTCCTCCTCTCCCCTGCTCCTCCTCTCCTGCTCCTCCTCTCCTGATCCTCCTCTCCCCTGCTTCTCCTCTCCCCTGCTAATCCTCCCCTGCTCCTCCTCTCCCCTGCTTCTCTCCCCTGCTCCTCCTCTCCCCTGATCCTCCTCCCCAGCTTCTCTCCCCTGCTCCTCCTCTCCCCTGCTCCTCCTCTCCTGCTCCTCCTCTCCCCTGCTCCTCCTCTCCTGCTCCTCCTCTCCCCTGCTCCTCCTCTCCCCTGCTCCTCCTCTCCTGCTCCTCCTCCCCTGATCCTCCTCTCCCCTGCTCCTCCTCCCCTGCTCCTTTCCCCTGCTCCTCCTCTCTGCTCCTCCTCTCCCCTGCTTCTCCTCTCCCCTGCTCCTCCTCTCATGCTCCTCCTCTCCTCTCCCCTGCTCCTCCTCTCCTGCTCCTCCTCTCCCCTGCTCCTCTCCTCTCTCTGGCTCCTCCTCTCCTCCTCTCCTCTCCCCTGCTCCTCCTCTCCTGCTCCTCCTCTCCCTTGCTCCTCTCCTCTCTCTGGCTCCTCCTCTCCTGCTCCTCCTCTCCTGCTCCTCTCCTCTGCTCCTCCTCTCCCCTGCTCCTCCTATCCTGCTCCTCCTCTCCCCTGCTCCTCCTCTCCTGCTCCTCCTCTCCTCTCCTCCTCTCCTCTCCCCTGCTCCTCCTCTCCCCTGCTCCTCCTCTCCCCTGCTCCTCCTCTCCTGCTCCTCCTCTCCTGCTCCTCCTCTCCCCTGCTCCTCCTATCCTGCTCCTCCTCTCCCCTGCTCCTCCTCTCCTGCTCCTCCTCTCCTCCTCTCCCCTGATTCTCCTCTCCCCTGATCCTCGACTCCTGCTCCTCCTCTCCTCTCTCCTGCTTCTCCTCTCCCCTGCTCCTCCTCTCCTGCTCCTCTCCCCTGCTCCTCCTCTCCTGCTCATCCTCTCCTCTCCCCTGCTCCTCCTCTCCTGCTCCTCCTCTCCTCTCCCCTGCTCCTCCTCTCCTCTCTCCTGCTCATCCTCTCCTCTCCCCTGCTCCTCCTCTCCTCTCCCCTGCTCTGCCTCTCATCTTCCCTGCTCCTCCTCTCCTGCTCCTCCTCTCCTCTGCTCCTCCTCTCCCCTGCTCCTCCTCTCCTCTCCTGCTCCTCCTCTCCTGCTCCTCCTCTCCTCTCCCCTGCTCCTCCTCTCATTTGCTCCTCCTCTCCTGCTCCTCCTCTCCTCTCCCCTGCTCCTCCTCTCCCCTGCTCCTCCTCTCCTCTCCCCTGCTCCTCCTCTCCCCTGCTCCTCCTCTCCTCTGCTCCTCCTCTCCCCTGCTCCTCCTCTCCCCTGCTTCTCCTCCCATGCTCCTCCTCTCCCCTGCTCCTCCTCTCCCCTGCTCCTCCTCTCCTCTGCTCCTCCTCTCCCCTGCTCCTCCTCTCCCCTGCTCCTCCTCTCCTGCTCCTCCTCCCCTCTCTCCTGCTCATCCTCTCTCCTGCTCCTCCTCTCCTGTTCCTCCTCTCCCCTGCTCCTCCTCTCCTGCTCCTCCTCCCCTCTCTCCTGCTCATCCTCTCTCCTGCTCCTCCTCTCCTGCTCCTCCTCTCCCCTGCTCCTCCTCTCCTCTGCTCCTCCTCTCCCCTGCTCCTCCTCTCCCCTGCTCCTCCTCTCCTGTTCCTCCTCTCCCATGCTCCTCCTCTCCTGCTCCTCCTCTCCCCTGCTCCTCCTCTCCTGCTCCTCCTCCCCTCTCTCCTGCTCATCCTCTCTCCTGCTCCTCCTCTCCTGCTCCTCCTCTCTCCTGCTTCTCCTCTCCTGCTCCTCCTCCCCTCTCTCCTGCTCCTCCTCTCCCCTGCTTCTCCTCTCTCCTGCTCCTCCTCTCCTGCTCCTCCTCTCCTCTCCCCTGCTTCTCCTCTCTCCTGCTCCTCCTCTCCTGCTCCTCCTCTCCTCTCCCCTGCTTCTCCTCTCTATGATCCTCCTCTCCTCTCCTAATCAAATCAAATCAAATCAAATTTATTTATAAGGCCCGACAACACACGTTAATGTCCCCATGGGCCGTACAGGTCTTCTTTAAACAAGTCAAGAAGAAAACATAACAATAAGTCAAGAACAGAACAAGAACACCATAAGGTCCAACAAATTTAAAATAAATGCAAATAAATGAAAGAATGCAAGCACTCCCAGACATACCCCACGCGAAGGTAAGGAAAAACTCACTAAAACCTAACAATAGGGGAAAATGCTCCACAGGCAGTGTGGAGGAGAGAAACCTTAGAAGGGCCATTCAAGGGGGGATCTCCCTTCTTAGATGTCGGTGATAGTAGTGTTGCTCCTCCTCTCCCTTGCTCCTCCTCTCCTCTCCCCTGCTCCTCCTCTCCTGCTCCTCCTCTCCTCTCCCCTGCTTCTCCTCTCCCCTGCTCCTCCTCTCCTGCTCCTCCTCTCCTTTAATATAATAATGTTTGATAATGACTATTCTGAGCATATATTTAATATAATAATGTATAATAATGACTATTCTACGCTTCAAGTTCAACCCCATCAAACACCTCCGCAGACACCGAACATATCATCCGGAAAATGGAGGAAATGGGGAAGACAATAACTAGCATAATAACTCAAAAAGTAGATGATATTAAAGAATCTATTGAAGGCAAAATTGATGCGCTGAGAGCGGACGCCGACGCACAGATTAAACGCACGAGGCTCTGGAAAAAGTAATGGAAGCCCACGAAAACAATTTCGTTCGCATCTACAATGAAATAGAGGTTAACAACGTTAACCTAACTGCTGAGATGAAGGGAAACTACAAAGAAATCAATACGGAGCTCAGCGAAATAACGTTGGAGCTTAAGCGAATCAATGAAGAACAGAAAGCCAAAATATTCGAGATGGAATATCAAAAACGCAAGCTGAATATTCGTATTGTCGGTCTGGACGAATCAGTGAAATGTGCAAACCCTGAAGAGTTTGCCACAGAATTACAGAAAATCTTGGGAACAGAGATCCTTCCTAATGTACCAGAGGTGGAACAGTGCTTCAGATTGGGGACCCGCTCCATTGGCAATAACGCTAAGCCCAGAGTGATATTGGTTATACTGCGCCAACTCAGAATAAAATAAATTATTATTCGTGAAACTCGCAGGATGAAAGGCAATCTGAAATACATGGAGGTACCAATACACTGCTTTGAAGATTATTGTCGTGATGTAGTGGAACTGCGTGCCAAGTTCAAGACGGTGATGTCTCAACTATACCTGGAGAAATACAGACCCCTACTAATATACCCTGCAATACTTCGCATTGTCGATAAACAAGGAGCAAGGGTTCTCCTCAACTCGCCTGAAGAAGCAGCCAAATTCTTGTCTGCACAACATGCAGAATAGTGTATAAATGGCCTTTTAATCTCAGTTATGCAAGGTCACCATATAGTACAATCTTTAATAACCGAGGATTTGGGACAGAGAGACCTACGTGCTCAGAGTTTTTGAATGCTTTCCCCGACGTGTTTATATTATTGCGGACATATTGGATTCAAGATTGGAACACTCCAGAACATACTGGAACATTCAAACAATGTAAAAATGACATATTGGAATAATCTAGAACATCGAAGCATTCTTTGATATATGGAACATTCTGGAATATCAGCAATACGTGGTCATTCACTCTACCAGTAGCCCCTCGGGGGAATAATCAACAGCTATCTAGATGCAGAACCACAGAGCCATCATAGCCGGCCGGCAGAAAGATCACTCTACACAACGATCATCGCCCACCCCGGTCAGGGGAAATGCTGCTTATACGTATTTAAAAACTGTTTTTATTAATGGGAAATAATTCCACTACTTCTCCAATTTATACTTTAGATGTTTAAGCATAGCAATGCTCTTTTAAGATCTAAGTTAATGTTCTCTTCCTTTTACTTGTTTTTTTCTTTTTCATCCGCTCTCTCTGATTTATTGAGGCTCTCTCTTCAGTTCAATACCTTCATATTATTCATGGGTTACTATAAATTACACAAGTTCATATAAAATGTAAGTGATTAGGGCATGACAATTGAAGCTTATTTTTGGTCTTTATTTTTAGTTTTATCTCATTTAAATTTTTATTTATTTATTTTTTACGGGAAAGTGGCCAAGCCACAGTCGACATTCTACTTATGGTAGAATTTAGAGTGTTAGATCCTATGGTATACATAGGAATGTTAAGGATAATTGGATCATTCTGGGATATCCGGTGGTGCAAGGGAGGGAGTCATACGCAAAGGTTGTGTTCATGGAACACAATCCTGTACGACTCTCGGTGGGAGGGAAGGGTAGGGGATTTTTATTTGTATATATGTATGTTTTTAAGCTCGGCTCTCAACGGGACCTCACTAGTGGGATGTATATCTATTATTGCCTCGCACTCTAGAAGCATTACCAAAAATTACAATGCAACATGTATAGACTATGGCTAGTTTGAATATAATGATATGGAACACCGGGGGAATAAATAACCAACTCAAACGCAAAAGCGTGCTCACACTGATGAAAAAAGAACATGTGGACATTGCTCTGCTAAGCGAAACGCACATTCTAGGGAAAGACATAGATAAATTAGCGGACAACATATACCATAATGTCAGTCACTCCTCTATTGGTACGAGAACTCGGGGTGTAGCAATAGTCGTTAAACGTAAGTTGAATATTGTACTAAAGGGAGTATGGTCTGATGTAGAAGGTCGGATAACTATAGCTAAGATTGAACATAAGAACAGGAAAATAGCGTTGATAGCGGTATACGCCCCAAATTTGTACGAAGAGGATTTCTTCACTACACTAACCAATGCAATGTTAGACATTCCCGATTACTCATTTATAATAGGAGCGGATTTTAATGCCATCTGGAACCCAAGGATGGACAAATCTTACCTCGCCTTTTCCAGCGAACAAAAGAATTCATCGAAGGCATTAAAGGATTGGTCGAAGATTACAGGTGTAATTGACTTATGGCGGTTACTTAATCCCACGACCCGAAAGTACTCTTGTCGATCTGCGAGACATAATACACTATCCAGAATAGATTATGTCTTTGCATCACAGAGACTATTTGATAATTATGAAGTGGAAATGATACCCAACGCACTATCAGATCACTGTTATTTACTCCTTAAAGGTACATTTGGTATACTATCCTCCCGAGCCCCAAGATGGCGATTTAACTCGTTGCTGCTTAATAACAAGGAATTCATTACACAACTCAAAGAAGCTCTTATAGTATTCCAACGGGAGAATGCAAACTCTGTGCAAGACCCCAGAATAATATGGATGTCGGTAAAGGGAATGATCAAAGACTTCACGGATAGCTTTTCCTCCAAAATGCGCAAGAATCAATGCACAAAACTGGCTGAGCTGGAAACGCTTTACTCAACGTTATTTAATTCTCTGAAATACAACAACTCAACTCGACTAGAAAATCAAGTTAACGTACTAAAAATAGAGATCAATGCCATATACAGACAACAATCGGAAATACAAATACGCAGCACAAGACAACAGCAGTACTCCCATGGTTCCAAACCCAGCCACCTATTAGCCATGCGATTAAGAATTAATGCAACATTTGCAGATATAACTACCATTAGAGCACAACAAGTACTTGTAACAGATCCTGTAAAAATAAACGATACATTCAAAGTATTCTACTCCGACTTATATAAATCAGAAATGACCTTCGATCAAAACAAAATGGACACATTTCTTAATCAAATTATTCTCCCTAAACTTTCAGAGGATGACGCTAAACAGTTAGAAACACCGATCACACTAGAGGAACTCAAGAAGGCCATAACCGCAATGAAAAGTGGTAAGGCTCCTGGAAGAGACGGTTTCCCATCAGAAATGTACCTTTCTTGTTGGGACATAATTGGCCCCTTATTACTAAATATGATCTTATACTCAGTCAAGGAGGGGAACTTCCATAAGAATGACAATATTGCACTCATAACAGTCCTCCTTAAAAAAGACAAAGACGCCAACGAGTGCGGTAGTTATAGACCTTTAAGCCTCCTCGGAACAGATATCAAACTGTACTCTAAGGTATTAGCCATCAGATTACAAAAGCATATGACGTCTTTAGTTCACCCGGACCAAACTGGCTTCATAGGAGGCCGCCTGATCACTGAGAACATAAGACGAATACTGCACGTACTTGATGCCGACAAGGAGGACACCATACCTAAGGCGATGCTGTCCCTGGATGCTATGAAGGCCTTTGACAGGCTGGAATGGTCGTATCTGTGGGCAGTGCTAGAAAGGATGGGGTTAGGAAAAGGATTCATCGATATGATTAAAGTATTATACAAAGACCCATCGGCCATGATTACAACAGGCACAATCATCTCCCAACTATTTCCGGTATCACGCTCTGCCAGACAGGGTTGTCCTCTTAGTCCCGGACTGTTCAATCTAACATTAGAGCCTTTAGCACAATATATAAGACAATCCCAATCCATAGAACCAATCGTAATCAAGGGCACACAACAAAAAATGTGTTTATATGCGGACGATGTAATATTGTTCATGCAAAACCCCAACACCACATTGCCTCATCTGCTCAAGTTGATTGAGGACTTTGGTGATTTATCGGGATTTAAGATAAATTGGCCGAAGTCGGCTTTCCTTCCACTTAACACCCCTGCAAAAAAAGACACAACCCTCCCAGGACAGATACCGATGGTAAAACATTTCAGATGCTTGGGAGTGGAAATATTCCCTACCATAAGACAAACGGTGAAGCACAACTACACAAAAATCCAAAACAAAATCAAAGACGACCTTGATAGATGGGCAAAACTTAAAAACACAGTACAAGCACGGATATCAATAGTTAAGATGGATGTACTACCTAAAATCAACTTCTTCAGTTCAATGCTACCGTTACCCCCTCCAGAGGGTTACTGGAAAAGATTACACTCCTCCACATACAAATTTATTTGGAATAACAAACCACCACGTATAAAAAGATCCACCGCACAGAGAAATAAAGCAGATGGTGGCATGGCATTTCCAGATTTTTTCCTATATTTTAAGGCGTACACATTAAGTCCATTGACAACATGGTTTGACTCCCAAGCATTAGCATCCTGGAGAAAAATAGAAGAAAACATAGTAGCCCCACATAGACTGAAGGACATAGCATACACTAAACTACCAATCAAGCACTGTGAACGAAAATTTGGCCCCATAATTACTCATGCGATCCGGATATGGCGTGAATCACCAAAAAAAAATCCTAACCCACAAAAATGGCACAATCATACTCCCTTATTCAATAACAATGCACTCTTAATTGGAAAACGACCTATAAGATTCCCTATATGGGAAGAGCAAGGCATACACTCATTAGGGGATGTTTTTAACAAACAGGGTTTTTGTAGTGATAAAGAAATACGCAAAAAAATTTATCTCACCAAGTCCACATGGCTTTTTCACAAACAGTTAGAGCTTTGTTTGAAATCTCACGGTGTTCCATTAGACAGACCAATTGAACACCACAGATACCACAAATTCTTCTACGCAAGAGAGACATCGAGAGGTTTTGTTTCAGAATTTTATCATCAATTACTAACGTCCTCGTATGAAACCCTCCAACTTGACTCTGTCTGGAGGAGGGATATACCAGACCTGGAAAATGACTTTGATTGGCAAGGAGCCTGGGCAAATGTCCGACTTACATCAAGGAACCCGGATCATCAACAAATCAATCTTAACTATATTCACAGGACATACTTGACTCCTATAAGACTGTGCCGAATGGGGCTTAAACAAGATTCCAAATGCACCCAATGTGCAAATGGGGACGAAGGGACATTTATGCACATGTATTGGGACTGCTCACCAGTTAAGGCATTCTGGAAAGATGTGACCCAACAAATATCAAAACTCGTCTTGGAATATACCTGTACACCCCTCGGTATTACTATTGAATGATGTTTTTGAGTTTGCAGTGAATCCATAGCTAAAGAGATTGGTTTTATCGGGTATCACAGTAGCCAAAAAGCTGATCGCATCACGCTGGTTTCAACCGGAAAAAATGTGCCGTAAAGTTTGGTTTCTTACATATCTCGATGTAATTTACCATGAAATATCTACAGCAAGAATTCTGGGTCTCAATGAATCCAAAATGTCAATGTGGTTAGAAGTGGTGGAGAGAATAAAAGCTAGCTTATAATGGTAGTGTCTGGTTAGGTGCGAGGGATAGTGGAGGTACTTCTCAAGGTGGGGTCCGGGAGGGGGGGGTTCAAGCTGAGCATATGTGTGTAGGGTTTTTTAGATAACAGGTATTAGGGGTATATCTTATATAAGACAACTAACTAAAATGTGATCTCATTGGATGTGCCCTGACAATTAATGCTTGTATATCTTATCGTGTGTTGTCATGTTTGTTTATATGTTTGTTTAAAAAATAATAAAAAAATTAAATACAAAAATAATGACTATTCTGACCATATATTTTACTCTCTATTGTTATCTCTCCATCTACAGCAAGACTATTCTGAGCATATATTTAATATAAAAATGTATAAAAATGTCTATTCCGACCATAGGTTTAATAACAAAAAATATAAACATGTCTATTCCAACCATACATTTAATATAATACTGTATACAAATGTCTATTCAGACCATACATTTAATATAATGATGTATACGAATGACTATTCTGACCATATGTTTCACTCCACTGTTATCTCTCCACTATTTAGACCATAGTTTTCACTCTCTCCACTGCTATCTCTCCACCTATACAGCAAGACTATTCAGACCATAGTTTCCTTTCTATCCTGTTATCTCTCCACCTACAGTACGACTATTCAGACCATATTTTCCATTATATCTACTGTCAACAACATTACGTCATCAAAACAACCCACATGTGCGTTCTGTCTGCCTCCGCCCCCTTCCCAAAGCACACCAGTCTGACCAAATCCAACCACATCTCAAATTTGCTCTGTTTAACACCCGATCACTAAATAAAGATAAAGCCCCTCTACTCAATGAATTTATTATTGACAATAACCTGGACTTTCTTTGCTTAACGGAAACATGGCAAAAACCCCTGGATTATTATTTTCTTAATCAGACCACCCCTGACGGCTACTCATACATGGTCAAACCACGCCTCCACAGGCGTGGAGGTGGAATAGCCACATTCCACAAAAGAAGCATTGACACAAGCAATATTACCATCCCGGCTGCCTCCTCATTTGAACACCTTGCTTTTAAACTATCTGGTCCCAAACCCCTAGTCACTGCAGTCATTTACCGGCCCCCCAAACCAAACCCAACCTTCCCCTCTGACCTGTCTGAATTCCTGACACAACTCTGTGCTATCTCTCCATCCATCCTTTTAATCGGTGATTTCAACATTCATGTTGATACTTCGGACTCCAAAACCGCCACAGAATTCCTGGACATTTTAAACTTTTTTAATCTCACCCAGCATGTTGATTTTCCCACTCATAAGAAAGGTCACACACTGGATCTGGTCTGCACATCTGGCATCTCCATCAGTAATCTCACCTGCTCCGACCTCACCATCTCTGATCATCTGGCTATCACCATGGACATTCTCATCCCTACTCCTCCAATCAAGCAGATGCGTTCCATAACATTCCGTAATCTCAAATCCATCCACCCCTCCTCTCTCTCCTCCCTACTGACTGACACCATCCCTGATGCCTCCCTCTTACAGCATGGCTCCCCTACAGACCTGGTCAACATCTACAATAACACTCTCTCCTCCTGTCTCAATCAGCTCGCCCCAATCAAAACCAAGTCTGTCTCCTTCACTAACTCCGCCCCCTGGTACACCGATCACCTACACCACCTTAAATCCAAGGGCCGCCAGCTCGAACGGCTATCCAATAAAACCGGTCTCACTGTCCATAAAGAGGCCTACAGACAACATCAACAGCTCTACAAAGACGCCCTCAACTCTGCACGCTCCTCCCACTACTCCGCTATCATACAGTCTGGCAGCAACAACCCCAGGACTCTGTTTTCCACCATCAACACACTTCTTAAACCCTCTGACACAATCTCCTGTTCCTTCACTGTCAGTAAATGTGTCTCCTATCTGTCACATCTCCAAACAAAAATTGACAAAATCCACACCCAACTAACAATTGCCTCCGCCAACACTATCTCCCCTCCGGATTCAACCCCCTCTCCACCGCCCAACCCACCTTTTACATCCTTCACTGAAATCACTGCATCGGACCTATCCTCCATTCTCTCTACAATGAAAACTTCTACCTGCATCCTGGACCCTATCCCCTCCATCCTAGTCAAGGCTTGTCTCCCTGCCCTTTCTCCCCTAATCACCTCCATCGTAAACACCTCTCTGACCACTGGCCTATTTCCCCCCGCCCTCAAAATTGCTTCCGTCACCCCCTTACTAAAAAAACCCGGTCTCAACCCTGAAACCCTTGATAATTTCCGCCCCATTTCCAACCTCCCCTTCCTCTCAAAAATAATTGAGCGAGCCATTGCCTCCCAATTAAAATCCTACCTCGACAACAATAACCTTTATGATACATTTCAATCTGGATTCCGCACCAAACACAGCACCGAAACTGCTCTTCTAAAGGTCACCAACGACATACTCCTCTCTGCCGACTCTGGTTCCCTCTCCATCCTCATTCTCCTAGACCTCAGCGCTGCTTTTGACACCATCAGTCACCCCATCCTCATCACTCGTCTCCAGTCCTCCGTTGGCATCTCCGGAATCCCCCTCACCTTGCTCCAATCATACCTCTCACACAGGCACCAATTCATCTCTATCAACAACTGCAAATCCCCCACTGCCCCCATCACTCATGGTGTCCCCCAAGGCTCAGTACTTGGTCCCCTGCTCTTCATCCTCTACATCCTTCCACTTGGTCTGATTCTCCGCCAACATGGCCTGCGTTTTCACTGTTATGCAGACGACACTCAGCTCTACCTCTCCACCAAGACTATCACTCCAGCCACTCTCTCCACCCTCAGCACCTGCCTCACAGACATCAAAACATGGATGCAAAATAACTTTCTTAAACTAAACTGCAATAAATCAGAAATCATCATTATCGGTCCAAAATCCCTCACCAGCCACACCCAGGATTTCACCCTAAATATTGATGGTACCATTGTCACCCCCTCCACTCACGTCCGTAACCTTGGCATCATCCTGGACCCCACCCTTTCTTTCCTCCGCCATGTGAACCACATAACCAAATCGGCCTTCTACCACCTCCGGAACATTGCTCGTCTCCGCCCCTCCCTATCACTCTCCGCTGCTGAAACACTGGTTCATGCATTCATATCATCACGACTAGATTACTGCAACAGCATCCTCTACGGCTCACCAAACACTATCCTCAATAAACTCCAATATGTCCAAAACTCTGCTGCCCGCATGCTCACCTCCACCCGTCGCTCTGTTCACATCACCCCTGTCCTCCACGACCTCCACTGGCTTCCAATCAAATACAGGATACATTTTAAAATACTACTCATCACATTCAAAGCCCTCAACAACCTTGCCCCTCCCTACCTGTCCGACCTCCTCCACCGTCACACGCCCACCCGTCGCCTTAGGTCTGCAGATGCCAACCTCCTAACACCTCCCACGACCAGGCTCCGGACCTGGGGCGACAGGGCCTTCGCTGCTGCTGCCCCCTCCCTCTGGAATGCCCTCCCCAGCCATATCCGTGATGCAAACACCCTGACATCTTTTAAATCAGCCCTCAAAACTCACCTTTTCAATCTTGCTTTTGACCTCTAATTCTGTCTGTGTTATTTTATTTTTGTCATGTATTATTTTTGTTCTGTTTTTTTTTGTTTTGCCATAGTTTGTCTCTCCTGCCCATGTAAAGCGTCTTTGAGCACCTGGAAAAGCGCTATATAAAATAGATGTATTATTATTATTATTATTATTACTGTTATCTCTTTACCTACAGTACGACTATTCAGGCCATATTTTCCATTATATCTACTGTTATCTCTTTACCTACAGTAAGACTATTCAGACCATAGTTTCCATTCTCTCTACTCTCACCTACAGTAGGCCTATGTTATAAATGGGGTCCATAGGCTAATGTGTACATCTGGGGGGTTTGACACACAAAAAGGTTGAGAACCACTGAATTCAATGCAACTTGGAAAGCTTGACACATGTCAGCATTGTCACACATGCCCCACCCCTATTATACACCTGGTTATGAAACGTGATTTATCAGTGGGTGACTATTACATACAATAGAATTTAGGCGCACTGCCTGAGCGGAGCTTTCAAATATACAAATACAAATATACTAGAACAATAGCAATAGCAATATAAGTATAGTAAAAAAAAGGTAAAGAAATATAATTTAAAAAGGTGTTCAACTTGCATGTGCACTGACACACATGCATGTGCACATTCCACACAGATCCTCAGCATAGATTCACACATTCACAATGAACGATTTGACACATACGCATATACACTGAGTGATGAGTTAGAGAATGGCATATTGCATGCGTTAAGTATTCAAGTAGTGCACCGAATAAATAATAAATAGTGAATGGCGAGGGGGAGGCTGACTGACTGACTCGAATGGTCTCACTTGGTGACAGAAGGAGCTATGAGGAATGCAAATAATAACGCTAAATGATTATTCCCATCTATCATATCTGGGCAAAAACATGCCTGTCGAGTCAGAATGAGAGCCACTAAATACAATGCAAGGCGACGTCGGGTACCTGCGTTAAGTATGCATGCCGTGCCTTCCACAAACAGATCAGCTGTCAATCCAAAAAAGAAAACCTATTGGAATGATTTCATTGTGATGTTTTTTGTATCAAAGAAAATATTGTATGAAGCTTAGCATAGACTATATACTAGTTTCATAGTTACTGTGTTTAGCGTGTGTATCTGAAAAGTACATTTACAAATAACAGCAAACTAAAAACTAAGAATGTGGGAAGAAATTGCAACAAAATTAATTGAAGATGTCTTATGAAGAGGTCAGAGGTGCCTTAAGTTTCTTTCCTTACTTTGGTTGCTAAGGTCTTTTGTGCACCGATTTAACTACAGTAACTTTCAGGGACTCCTTAAGTATAAGACCAAGATAAGGAGAAAACCTTAAATACTTAAGTGAACATTTTAAGTAGGCTAAACCTTAAGGAGAATATTTAAGGATCTTTTGAGCAACCGATTTGAAGGAAAATATGAACTTAAGTGGTTGTACTGGGCAACAACTGTGGTTGTACTGGGTAGCTCCCAGGTGTGCCTTTATGTGTTCATGTTCAAGTTTATTTTATTTGTCATGTGTAGGTTAACACAAGGTCAACGCTACAATGACATGTGTTGAAAGTAGGGCTGGGCGATATGGCCTCTAAATGATATCGCGATATTTTTTGGCCATATCACGATACCCAATATATATCGCAATATTTTGACATTTCCTCTAAAGCACTTAAAAATGCTTGATTTAACCCTTTGATACATACAATCACGCCAATATGCTGATTATAATAGTCCCTGCAACATATGTTTGCATTATTAAACCATGAAGATGCTTTAACAAATTATTAAATGAAAATGTACTAAGAGTAGTCTACTGACATACTAATATTTTTTTTTTTTTTTTTTTTTTTACATCTAAGACCATTTATATAAAAAATAAAAATAAAGACTTTTGCACAGTACTGTGGTTTTCTATCCACTTTAGCCAAACACACACACACACACACATATATATTCACACTACTGTGAGAAAATAATAATCACACACAACGGGATAATGGCTATAGCAGACTTAATGATTTTAGAATATTTCAGATAATGAAATTAAATGTTTATATCATCTAACTATCCAGTTAGTATTTATACTGTAACGTTTGGCTACTTTAAATCATTGAACGTAGAGAGAGAGAGAGAGAGAGAGAGAGAGAGAGAGAGAGAGATTTGCGTTTTGAGCGTCTAAGCTGCCGTATGTGATGATGTCACACTCGAACGTCAACACATGAACAGTTGCACACACGGAGATGGAAACTGGATGCCCGATATAAAGAAACGAATAACCAATAAATATGAAGTTATCTTTGAACTTCTGTTGTCAAGCCTCGTCAATATAACCCCACCCCCTTTCCTCACAAATGGAACTGGTGTCGTGGAGTCCGCTTTGAGCGTTTCCAGGGTTAGCGGCTAATGCTAGTTAGCTTAGCCTAGTTATGGGATAACTTAGTTAGCAGCTAACGTTAGCCCATTGCTCGCGTCAATTAAATTGCATATCATTGAAGGTCGGCGCTGGTCTGTGTCTAATGAAATTACAATTGCATGTCATTGAAGGTCCGCGCTGGTCCGTGTCTATAATGAAATGAGAGGAAAGCTCTGTGCTAAAGCAAGTCTCATCTCAGCCGCGACAACATATACTCGATGTTCACGATATAGTAATTTACTACATCTCATGTAGAACAAGCCGCGATACATCGAGTATACTCTATATATATCGCCCAGCCCTAGTTGAAAGTATGAAAGTAAATAGAAATGGAATAGCATAGTACAAAGTATAAGTATATTAGGGGTGTAACGATGCAACCTCACAACGATTAATTTAGATTACGATTATTCAGGCGATTCAACGATTCAATGCATCATGAAATCTCTTCATTTGACCATGATTCGAGTCAATAAATGTTCTATTCATTTTCTATCAGTTAATTCCCCAAAAAAAATTAATACACAAATGTGGCTGGGGGAACTGATTCACTCAGCATGAATGGACTATAGGTAAATAAAAACAATAATTATTTTAAAATTTTCGATTATAATCGATTCTAACATTTTCAAATCGATGCAGTTGAATCGTCACATTAGAATCGATGCATTTTGATTAATCGATGCATCGTTACACCCCTAAAGTATACATATGACAATGAGGATTTGTAAAAGTAAAGGTGACAGGTGTATATGGTATTGTACAAATGGAATGAGATGAGAGAATGGAATGGGATGAATAAAATACAACACTATATACAGTACATATAAGCCAATGCCAATGTGTGTAACAACAGTTACGTTGGTATGTAGCAGTCCAGGTTTCAATACCAGCGGTCGTTTTGATGTCAAAAGTGCAGACAGCAGGTAAGCAGCAGATACGCAAAGCGGAATATTTAGGTTCATGAGTTGAGACGCCTGATGGCCTGGTGTGAAGTGTGAAGCAGGGCATTGCTGACAAAGAGCATCCACACTCAGCGAACCTAACCAATTTTAATAAAAACTCTTCCCACTCCTCTCCCCTCCCACCTTGTCTCCTCTTCTCTCCACTTCCCTCCCATCTCATCCCGTCATCCTCTCCTCCCCTCCTAGTGTAGAATGTATTGTATTAAACTACAGATTGAAGCAAGTGGAATCTGTCATGTTCCACAGCTGAGAGATACAAGTCCTGGTAAGGACTGGTTATATGAGAACACCACAAAACCATGTGTATTCGAGAACGCAGATTCAGAGAGAGAGAGAGAGAGAGAGAGAGAGAGAGAGAGAGAGAGAGCGAGAGAGCGAGAGAGCGAGAGAGCGAGAGAGAGAGAGAGAGAGAGAGAGAGAGAGAGAGAGAGAGAGAGAGAGAGAGAGAGAGAGAGAGAGAGAGAGAGAGAGAGAGAGAGAGAGAGAGAGAGAGAGAAGGTGGGCATAGCGCATTTCTATACCATCATTAAAACAATAATCCAAGTTTGACCTGACAGCTATCTGGCCACTTTACCCCAAAGATATGAGCGAACCTGACCTTTAAACATTCCTCTTCTAGATCCTGACAGTTTAATACTAAGTGGAATGCTGTTCCACACTGAGATCCCTGTGTAGTAAAATTAGCTCTGAGCCATAGACTTAACCCGTGGCACCTTAGAGGAGCGAACACTGGCCCTGGTATTGTGTCCATGCTGCATATGGACCATATCGATCTGAAACTTCAGATAGCTTGGGGCTGTACCATTGACTATGTTGAACATGTGGTTCTGTTTCATCTGTTCAACCCTGAGGTGCACTGGTAGCAGTCCCACCTTTTTGAATTCAGCACTTCCTACATGTGTTCTGGGAGGCACCCCTAGTAAGCAATGAATAGTGTTGTTTTGCATCACCTGTAGTTTATTTGTAAATTTAGTCAACAGACCACTGTACCATGCTGTGCTCGCATAGTCAAAATTACACTGACATATCCACGGGCAACACTTGCGGCCATCAGAACTGGATTGCAGCTCTTTGGAGATATTCCATTCCCCTCCCATCACATTTCAAAAGCCTATGAGAATGCGTGCCTCAACTCATCAATCATGAGTTAATGTCAAATTGATTATATTTCCCTCAGCTGTTGCGACTCCTGCCTCAGTAGCCTGCCTGCGCAGTCAGCCAAATTAAAAGTGCCTACACTGGATAGTTTGTCATCTTCATGTGCAGCTTGAAGCTGCTTGAAACAGCAGCTTATGATAGCTGTGCTTCCTTTCTAGGTGCGTCCCTGAGATCACTGTGCATGCGCTTGTCATGTTGAAGATGTCGCCGTATAGCACTTTTCTTTTTACATTGTATGTTTTAAGCACAAAGGGGGAGTTAAAATAAGCCTATGATGTATGACAGAGTGGAGATAAAAGCAGAGAGAGAAAAACGATATACAACATTCTTCTTTCATTGTCCACACAAAAGCTTCCGATACTTTTCTCAAGATCCAGTTTAGAAGATTACTTTATTGTCAATGTACACAAGGCAATTGAAATATGTATTTTCGCCTATCCCTCCTACACATACAAGCAAAACCCTGGACAGGCTCCAGTATGTTCAAAATTCAGCTGCCAGGGTTCTAACCCGCACCAAACCCTGGCAGCACATCACCCCCACCCTCATTCACCTCCACTGGCTCCACATCAAATCCTGCATCACCTACAAAACCCTCCTGCTCACCTACAAATCCCTCTACGCTCTGGCACCTCAGTACCTCAGTACCTCACTGACCTCCTCCACCCCTACACTGAGTCACGGTCCCTGCGATCCACAGACACTGGTCAGCTCTCCATTCCCCGAACCAGACTGCGGACCTTCGGGGACAGAGCTTTCAGTGTGGCAGCTCCCACCCTCTGGAACTCCCTCCCCGCAGAACTCCGCAACGCCCCAACTCTGGACTCATTCAAAAAACTGCTCAAAACCCACCTCTTCAACTTGGCATTTAACCCCTAATTTCTCACTTTTTATGTTGTGTCTGTGCACTATGTTTGTTTCTTTTGTTATTTCCCCCCCTATGTAAAGCGACCTTGGGTCTTTTGAAAGGCGCTATATAAAATGAAGCTATTATTATTATTAGTTACACACACAGTCCTCATATCCCTCCTAGTTACACATACAGTCTCCTCATATCCCTCCTAGTTACACACACAGTCCTCATATCCCTCCTAGTTACACATACACACAGTCCTCATATCCCTCCTAGTTACACATACACACAGTCCTCATATCCCTCCTAGTTACACACACACACAGTCCTCATATCCCTCCTAGTTACACACACACACAGTCCTCATATCCCTCCTAGTTACACACACACACTCCTCATATCCCTCCTAGTTACACACACACACTCCTCATATCCCTCCTAGTTACACACACACACAGTCCTCATATCCCTCCTAGTTACACATACACACACTCCTCATATCCCTCCTAGTTACACATACACACAGTCCTCATATCCCTCCTAGTTACACATACACACAGTCCTCATATCCCTCCTAGTTACACATACACACAGTCCTCATATCCCTCCTAGTTACACACACACAGTCCTCATATCCCTCCTAGTTACACATACACACACTCCTCATATCCCTCCTAGTTACACATACACACAGTCCTCATATCCCTCCTAGTTACACACACACTCCTCATATCCCTCCTAGTTACACACACACACTCCTCATATCCCTCCTAGTTACACACACAGTCCTCATATCCCTCCTAGTTACACACACAGTCCTCATATCCCTCCTAGTTACACACACAGTCCTCATATCCCTCCTAGTTACACACACAGTCCTCATATCCCTCCTAGTTACACACAGTCCTCATATCCCTCCTAGTTACACACAGTCCTCATATCCCTCCTAGTTACACACAGTCCTCATATCCCTCCTAGTTACATACACACACAGTCCTCATATCCCTCCTAGTTACACACAGTCCTCATATCCCTCCTAGTTACATACACACACAGTCCTCATATCCCTCCTAGTTACACACACACACTCCTCATATCCCTCCTAGTTACACATACACACTCCTCATATCCCTCCTAGTTACACACACACACAGTCCTCATATCCCTCCTAGTTACACACACACACAGTCCCCTACACATTATGCATTTCATCAGAGAGGTCAGAGCGCACGGTCGCCTGCAGTTGAGCTCCCCTGGAGCAGTTTCTGGGGTTCAGTGCCTTGCTCAAGGGCACTTAGGCAGGATGGTGGGTAGATAGATGTAATACCAGCCACCCTTCAGTCACCATCTCACAACTGGAATACACCTTTGAATATTGACAAAGAAAAATGCTACCTCTATTAAAACTCGCTAGATTGTATCAACCTGGAAGTTGGAGAGGCGTGTTGATGTGAATGGCACAGTTTCACAACGTTTACAATCAGACGTCTTGGAATTATTTTGTGAGCTGAACCGTCACGTCACGCTTCTGATTCAAGAATGCCGGCATGCTGTCTAACATCACTCATGGGGAAGCATTATTACAGTGTTCTTTGGTTCAGTGTAAAAAAGCAAAGCCAGCATAATGAGGGGTCTTCTTTACGACAATGTTGTGGGATGCTTATTAAAGGGGGCGAGAAAGAGAGAGAAAAGTAGAGAGAGAAAAGTAGAGAGAGAGAGAGAGAGAGAGAGAGAGAGAGAGAGAGAGAGAGAGAGAGAGAGAGAGAGAGAGAGACAGACAGACAAAAAGAGAGAGTCAGTGAGAGAGAAAGAGAGTCTGTACGTGTGTACATGTGTGTGTATAACAGCGTAATAATCCAGGTCATTGCCGCTGCAAGCATTAGAAAACTGCATAGCTGGCATGGCTCTCCTCTGAAGCACGAGAGAGAGAGAGCTAGAGAGAGAGAGATATAGAGAGAGAGAGAGAGCGAGAGAGAGAGAGAGAGGGAGAGAGACAAAGATAAATAGAGAGGCAGAGAGAGAAGCAAAGAGAGAGAGGGGACGAGATAGAGGGGAAGATAGGGACATAGAAAGAGAGGGACATAGAAAGAGAGAGGCAAAGAGAGAGAGAGAGAGAGAGAGAGAGAGACAGATATAGAGAGGAAGATAGAGATAGGGGGGATAGAGAGATAGCGGGAAATAGAGAGACACACACACACCAAGGCGTGAGTGATGTATGGGAGGAGTGATGTATGGAAGGACTGAGTGATGTATGGGAGGACTGAGTGATGTATGGGAGGACTGAGTGATGTATGGGAGGACTGAGTGATGTATGGGAGGACTGAGTGATGTATGGGAGGACTGAGTGATGTATGGGAGGACAGTGATGTATGGGAGGAGTGAGTGATGGGAGGACTGAGTGATGTATGGGAGGACTGAGTGATGTATGGGAGGACTGAGTGATGTATGGGAGGACTGAGTGATGTATGGGAGGACAGTGATGTATGGGAGGAGTGAGTGATGGGAGGACTGAGTGATGTATGGGAGGACTGAGTGATGTATGGGAGGAGTGAGTGATGGGAGGCGTGAGTGATGTATGGGAGGACTGAGTGATGGGAGGACTGAGTGATGTATGGGAGGAGTGAGTGATGGGAGGCGTGAGTGATGTATGGGAGGAGTGAGTGATGGGAGGACAGGCTGTATGTATCTGAAGGTATGCAGGACAACAACTGTATATGCAGTGACTTTCCGCAAACAAATTTAACTCAGTACATCTGTCCTCCTGTCTTCAGTTCCTAAATGAAAAGGAGACTACGTGCAGTACATTGCTTCCTCGTTAGAATAGGCTTCACCGGGCAAAGTCTGTGAACAGGTATAGACCTTTTATTTTGTCAAGGTCATCACAAAGAAAAGCAATTTGGCATCAGACACTGGGCAGCAGATCAGAGGTAGAGTCTAGACGCAGGGCATCAGGCTGAAGCCTGTGGAAACATGTTCTGCCGTGTCGTCGAACCGTGTCATGATCAGACCAACTTCAGCGGAGCGGAGCTGAGAGAGATAAGATAACATATTCCTTTATTGATCCCCTTTTGTAAATATTGTGTTATTATTATCGATAAGAGTATACATATGTCTCACCTGTCCGACAGATCAGTCCCTCACCTTTTTTTTAATTTCATATTTATCTTGTTCTTACTAAATAGTTATTTCTATTACCCTGCCTGTACCTCCCCTCCCCCTCTCCTGTGCTGCTATGACCCCTGATTTTACCCAAGGAGATCACTGAATATATATCTTGTCTTATTCTACCTGTTTTGTCATACCTGGAGTATTTCCCAGTTATTTTTATCAAGTGCTGCTGAGAAACATCTAAAGCAAACTTCAAACTGCACAGAACAGAGCAGCCTCATTGTTCCTTCTGTGCTATGTCTGTGAGATGCATAACATATTATCATGGCTAACTGTGGAGGCCAAATTCAAACCTTGTTTACACCAAATTACACCAGACTTCTTTTGTATATTTGCCACGAGTATACTGTAACACACATCAAGTGAGCACTGGTCATCTGGTGCCAAGTCCACAGACAACTTCTTCTGCTTGGATTATGCTCCAACATTAACATCAGACAGACCACAAGTAGATTTTATTTTTAAAAGTTACTCAAACGAAAAGTGATGAATCTCACATGGATGTTATTGTGGTTTTGACTGTTTCGGAACCTGTTGTATGTGTGACAGTTTTCACTGTAGGTCATTGTTCTGTCTCAATAAACAAGTTAAGTGTCTTGCTCAAGGACACTTCGACACGCTGCTGGGAGGAGCCGGAATCTAACCGGGAACTTTTCAATTACCAGATGACTGCTGTACCTCCTGAGCCACGTCCCACTTTTCGGTACATGCTTTACTCCCTATTGTAGGGAGAATGATTTCAACTGTTTGTTTGCTCTGTTGTTTCCACAGGTAATTGACAGTCTGTTGGTATTATTTAATTAGTCTGCTTTCTTTTGCTGGAGAGTAGCTTTCAGTTGTTGACCTTGCAGTCTTGACTTGTTGTTTTGTCTTATGGTAATGAATCATGTTTATTCAGATGCTCTGTCCGTGTTCCTTTTCTCTGGGTAATGCATTCGTTTTACTCCCCCCTCCTCCCGTGGACTCTAGTCATGGATGTAACGCCATTCAAAACACAGTGAATGATTCCTAACAGGCCTTCGGTCATGAAGCTAAAGTTGGCTATTTGGAAGGCGCAACGTTTACATCTGCCAACAGTGATATGCAACTCACACACACGCACTCACACACAACACGCACTCACACACACACACACACACACACACAGCACGCATGGTAATGTGTGAGTTGTCTGATTGTCTGTCTGTCAGTCTCTCTCCTTCTTTTTACACAACAATAAACCACCAATTGAGTAGGCTATTGGGTGTATGTGTACATGTGTGTGTGGTGTGGGGGTCTGTGTGCGTCAGAACATCAACTTATTAAAAGCAGGATGACTAAGGTGTGAATGTGGCCTGTTTGGGTTCTTTGCTTGAATCAGTTCTTCTCTCACACGTCAAGATGTCATTATCACACTCATACATCACACACACAAAGATACCCCCCTCCCCCGGTCAGATAATGTGTCATTACCATTTAAGCAGCAACAGGCCACTATTCTGACTTTCATGAGCATTGATTAATTTCCTCTCCTGTGGCAGAGATTAATGGAAACTAACACTGCTTTCCAATACACTGACATGAATAAACTCATACCAATACACTGACATGAATAAACTCATACCTATAAAATGTTTGTAGTTTTGAGTATGCAAGTTATATATTACATGCAACTATGCAGGCTCTACTGTATTTAACTATATATTTACACAACCTCTACTGTTTTAGCTATACATGTACACAAGCTCTACTGTCAGATAGAACACTTCAAACAGACATTTTGCTGCTATAGTTGTTGCTTGGCGTAATTGATTTATTAACTTAAAGGACCATATGGGTCTAAATATTTAGCCCGTATTTAAAGTTTTAGCATGTTTGCCATCAGCACACATATTTCACTCCTGACCATTTTCCTAAGAATAGGTTTGTTTTAGATGTTTGCTGTGTTAACTTTTTTCTTATTCAAGGTTATGTTGATCATATAATTATATACCATCAAACTTACCGTAAATGTCTGACTATAAGCTGCACCTTTTTTCCCCATTTTTCGACCCTGCGGCTTATATAACGGTGCAGCTTATATGTGACTCGACGTGACCAAACCCGAAAATGTTAAAATCTAAATATTGCTTTTTTGACTGCATTGAAATGTTATTTATCTGTTCCCTTATTTGCTCAACTTAATACAACTTGTAAATGAGTTAATTCTTGTTATTTGTCCGACAGTATTGTGTCCCAATGCTAATTACATATTATAATGTATATAATGCGGCTTATATATGTACACATCATTCAATTTAGCTGCTGCGGCTTATATTCAGGTGCGGCTTATAGTGCGAAAAGTACGGTAAATGAATAGACCAGGGCCCTCATTCATCAACGTGTCTTACGCACAGATTTGTGCTTACCCTGTGCGTACGATCATTTCTAAGCAAAGAGTGGGATTCATCAATTTCAACTTGAACTTGACTCCGTGCTTACGTGTACGCACAGGTCAGAGCACACTTAGCTGACGCCCAGTGGTAGAATATCGTTACTACGCATAATCGCTCCTCAGTTCTGCATTAGTTTCAAGGCGGAAATAAAGACACTGGCGCGTGTTCTGTATGACCCCGTAATCCATTATAGTTCATTGTGAAATAGCGATATTAGTGTAATTATTGTCAAACCCTAAATAGCATGTGGAATAGGTCTTTCTCTCCGAATGAATGCAGGTTTATATTATCGGTTATCGGGTGCACTGACTGCGCTCGCAGGAACTGTTTTCAGAGATAGCATCAGATAGGGATGAATGAGGGGCAGTCTAATTGCAGAGAGAACATAATATTAACTAGAGTCCACTACCCGAGACACCTCCTTCATTTGTACCGCAATTTGGGACCCAAATTGGAGCTACGAGCTTAAAAGCTTTTCCGTGCTTATTTGATCAAGGTCCAGCTGCAGAGCCGGAGAGACAGACAGCAGAGAGACAGACAGACAGATAGACACTGTTCCACAGTGTGTGTGTGTGACCACTAGTCTCCTAGTAGAGACCCCCCCCTCTGGACCACCTCCCAGTAGAGACCCCCCCCTCTGGACCACCTCCTAGTAGAGACAAGTTTTCTGAAATGTATGTTTATATATGCAAATGAGGCACTTCCCCATTAAATATGTGGACATTTATGGATGCAATAAGGCAAAATGAAGTAAAATGAACAACTAAATGTGTGTTATTGATGTTTTATTGTCACTAGTTTCATAGAAGACATGTTTAGGAAGCAAAATATAACAGAATCTCAAAATCAACAAAAAAGGTATATTTGCCTATTCACCTGCAGTGTCTCGCCTTAATCCTCATCTTCGTCTTCTTCCTAGAGAAGTCTCTACTAGGAGGTGGTCCAGAGAGGGGGGGGGGGGGGGGGGGGCTGAGTCTCTACCTTTAGACTAGTAGTCACACACACGCACGCGCACACACACACACACACACACACACACACACACACACACACACACACACACACACACACACACACACACACACACACACACACACACACACACACACACACACACACACACACACAGTGGAACAGTGTCTGTCTGTCTGTCTGTCTGTCTGTCTGTCTCTCTGCTGTCTGTCTCTCTGCTGTCTCTCTCAAAATAGTATAAGTGCTATCTTGGCCCTGAGAGTTGCTCTCCGGCTCTGCAGCTGGACCCTCTCAAATCAGCACGAAAAAAGCTATAAGCTTATAAAACGATTTAATATGCTAAACTTCGTTTTAAATTCCTTAATTCACTTTTGTTTATTTCATAAAGATTTTCCCGACATAATGATACCTGCCCCGACCAGATCCGTGACTCTGTTGCGATACAGATGAATTATCTACTCAGAAAGCTTATAAAACAATTTAATATGCTAAACTTTGTTTTTAAATTCTTTAATTCACTTTTGTTTATTTCATAAGGATTTTCCCGACATAATGATACCTGCCCCGACCAGATCCGTGACTCTGTTGCGATACAGATGAATTATCTACTCAGAATAGTATTATAAAGTGGCTATCTTTTATGCTGTAGATCACTGCTGGTATGTGCATGCAGAACCTTTATTTCAGCGGGGACTGTAGTATTTATTTGACGTTACTGTACAATATATGTGTATTAAAAGACGGAGCTGTCTTTTATTGTATTATAATAATTATTAATATTAAAAACAAATTAAGAAAGGCATTCTTATTCCAGCATGCATTAATGACACTAACGGGCAACGGCAAAACAGTGGTTAATGGTCTTTATTAGTGTTTGCGGTGTCCAGGCAGCAATGGTCTTTTAGGAAGTTAATAGATATAATATCCGACAGTGTACAACACCCTCGGTTTAGTCCATTCTTCCACATTTCATGGGGGTGTCCATTACCGTATATGGATAATCGGGCGGTTTTGGTATGCAAATACGTGAAAGTGTGCACGAGCCTCGGCGCAGGGCCAAGGTGATATTTATCATGACAGGTGTGCGTAGAACCTGCGTACGCACGGTTGATGAATCCCGATTTTCCTGTGCATACACTGATTCTACATTCTGTGCTTACGTGTGGAAATAGAACATATTATACGCACACGTTGATGAATGAGGGCCCAGGCTTTTATTTGTTTCAATCACTGAACACAACCAGCCTACATATTTGGGACCGGCCTTTAAATCCTTTTGCATAAAACCTTTGCTCAGCAAGAATTGTGAATACTATCAAACTGTTTATTGAAACCAGTATGAATAGTACCTGTAAAATAAATAAATAAATAAATGTGGCTATCGAATTACATATCACACACAGAGATGGGAGTAGCATCGGTATTCGACTTGTGCAAATTCCTTATTTCCACACTCAAAGATGTGTGATCAGAACACAGGCCAGGGACAGTGAGTTCCAGGCAAGACAGGACTAAACAGTGTTTGGGAGAAATGGAACAATGTTGTATGGACTGCATTAGAACACTTTTACAGAACATTAGAACCCCTGCTCATCGGGAGCAGTTTGGGGTTAAAGGACGACTCCACTTTTTTTGGAAATTAGCTTATTTAACATCTTCCCTGGAGTTAGACAAGAAGATGCATACCTTTTTTGTCTCTGTGCGTGCATTTTAGCTTTGGGAATAGACGCTCCGTTAGCATAGCTTAGCTTCATCACTGGAAGTGGGGGAGGACAGTAGCCTTACAGTGCCTTACAGTGTATTGCAAGGTCTGACATTGACCAAACTTGATATGCATGACCTTGGTGGGCTCTAGGTCAACTCCTGAAAAGGGGGTCAATGTCAGACCTTGCAATCAAAAGTTAGGGGGCGCACTGAAATTATGGCAAGGGTTATTAGCCCCCTAACTTTGATTGCAAAGTCTGACATTGACCCCCTTTTCAGGAGTTGACCTAGAGCCCACCAAGGTCATGCATATCAAGTTTGGTCAATGTCAGACCTTGCAATACACTGTAAGGCACTGTAAGGCTACTGTCCTCCCCCACTTCCAGTGATGAAGCTAAGCTATGCTAACGGAGCGTCTATTCCCAAAGCTAAAATGCACGCACAGAGACAAAAAGGTATGCATCTTCTTGTCTAACTCCAGGGAAGATGTTAAATAAGCTAATTTCCAAAAAAGTGGAGTCGTCCTTTAAGAGTCTTGCTCAATGACACGCCGCCGGGAGGAGTCGGAACCAAACAAGGAATGATCAGATTTACCTCCTGGACCACTGTCGCCCCAAATGGTGTTGTAGTTAACATTATGTACTAGCAAGCATTGTGTTGTGATGAGGTGCGGTGTTGAATCATGGATCATTGCTGTTTGTATGTTGTGAGAGAGCTACACATCGAGCTAGATCAACTGGAGAGAGACAGAGATAGAGACAGACAGAGATGCAGTGTTCAGAAACACACACGTTTCCATATATCCTTTCTGGTCCAATGCATGCATCGATTTATCTGATAAGAAGTTATGTCTATGTCTTATGTTTATGATGTTATGGTCTTTTAACCTAACCATAACCAGGAGACATATTTAAGCTAGGTTTATCACGGTATGGTCTTTTGATTCTCTCTCCAGCCAGCAGGAGGTCTTAGCTTGTGCATATTTCTCTTTAAACAAATTGTGTCATCCTTTGGTCATCCATGATAATCAATCATATTACTGCAGGTCAATCCTCAGGTTGATTGATTAGATGACAGACACATGGTTCTCTAATCTATATGCTGGGGTTTACACTGCAAACACATGCAAACGACGTCTGGAGCAAGGTTAGGCTGAAGGGCGGTGGGGGCTGTTCATTCCTCTAGAGAATTAACACCATCCATCTCCACCCAACACTGCTTCCCTGAGGATATCACGTCTGTCCAATATACACCAAAACAGCTCCATATCTAAATATAGAACTATAACTCAAGTGTTAAAGGCCCGTACTGGTATGGTGATAATCTACTTTAAGTGTACCTCCTGGTCACGCTGACAAAATTTTGCCTCATTCAATGTACATATT